>NC_137788.1:123707220-123819720 GCF_963383645.1 Muscardinus avellanarius
TTCGATTTACATAGGTAGCAGACACATACTTTTTTCCTATGTGATGCAAGACAAAATTCCTGCTTTGCAAACCCGAGATGTCAGAGTCCTGCGACATACATACACACATAGTTTCTCAATGCAAAAATGCACGCAATACCTTGCACAAAAATAGAGATTTCTCCTGGAAAACTAACACCACCGACAAAATTCCAGAGAAATCCTGACATCGGGTCTATGGTGTTCAAGCACCAGGTTCCCGGGGAGTCTGTCAACCCGGCGGCCGCAGCGCCCGCGTGAGGGCCGCTCTGGGCTGCGGGGCGGCCGGACCCGGGCGGGGGGCGCAGGACAGGGGGACGGGACGACGGGACGGCGGGACAGGACAGCGGGACAGAGGGACAGGACGGGGAACAGGGAGACAAAACAGCGGGATGGGACGGCGGGATGGCGCGGCCCCGGGCGGGAGTGCCCGCGTGTGGATCGGCTCCTGGCTGCGGGCAGCGGGACCGGACAGCGGCACAGGAGGACCGGCCAGCGGGTCGGCGGGAGCTGGAGAGGGAGCGGGGTGGCGGGACAGATCCGCCGCAGCGGGAGCCCGGCCAGCGCCTCCCTGGACGCCCACGGCGGCGCCGAGCCCTCCCTGCATCCCTGACCCGAGATCCTCCCTGCTCTGCGGTCCTCCCAGTTCTCCCTGCCCCGCGATCCTCCCTGTTCTCCCTGCTCTTCGGTCCTCCCTGCCTCCCAATCCTCCGTCTCCCAGCATCCCTGCCCCGCGATCCTCCCAGCATCCCAGCCCCACGATCCTCCCTGCCCCGCGGTCCTCCTGATCCTCCCTGCCCCACGATCCTCCCTGCCCCGCGGTCCTCCCTGTCCCCCCTGCCCCGCGATCCTCTCTCTCCTCCCTGCCCCGCGGTCCTCCCTGTCCCCCCTGCCCCGCGATCCTCTCTCTCCTCCCTGCTCCGCGGTCCTCCTGATCCTCCCTGCCCCACGATCCTCCCTGCCCCGCGGTCCTCCCTGTCCCCCCTGCCCCGCGGTCCTCTCTCTCCTCCCTGCTCTGCGATCCTCTTAGTCCTCCCTGCCCCGAGGTCCTCCCTGTCCCCCCCTGCCCCGCGATCCTCCCTGTCCTCCCGGCCCCGCGGTCCTCCCTGCCTCCTGCCCGGGGCTGCGCACCTTGGTGTGCTTGACTTCGAGGTTGGGCGTGGGCGAGGGCAGGAGGTGCAGCGACGCCATGAGCGCGGCGGCGGCGGCGGCGTCGGCCTTCAGCTCGCCGGGCATCTGGATCTCGCTGGAAGTCATGGCGCGCCGGGCAGCGGGCGGCGCTGTATATAGGCAGGTGCGCGGGCCGCGCCGCTCCCGACGCCTGCCGCCTCGGGCGCCCCCGCGCGGCCGCCGCCCGACCCGCCCCGACGGGGCGCGGGGAGAAGGGGGCGGGGAGGGAGGCCGGGGAGCCCGGGCGGGGATGGAGGGAGGAGAGGAGGGGAGGGGAGGCCGGGGAGCCCGGAGTGGGGGGAGGAGGGAGCCCGGATTGCCCCGAGGGGCGAGAGAGGCGGGGAGGGGGGAGCCCGCCCCCGACGGGGCGCCGGGGAGACGGGGGAGCTGGGGGAGCCCCGCCGAGCCGGTCCCCAACCAGGCCCCGCAGCCCGCTTCGGTGAGGGTGAGCCCCTTGCCGGCTTTTCCCGCCACCTGCTGCCCTCTGCTGAAGGATGTGGGCCTGGCCCTCACCTGCCCCCAGGGCCTGGAGGAGTCTTTATTCCCCAACCCTCCTTCCAGCACTTTCTCCTCCTCTGGCCAACCCACGCCCACACACCCTTTGCTCCTTCTGTTGTCCTTAGGACAACCCTTCTTCCCCTGGGCACCGAGCTCCCCTCCCCAAAGCTTCTGTAGTGTCAGAACTCAGAGTAAATCAGGAGCACAGAAGAGCCCATTTCAGAATGGGCTTTGGGGGTCATAGGATTAAATCTGGGACCCACATGAAAAGACCTTAAGGATCCTCCCCCCATGCCCGGTGTAGACCCCTCAGGGTCCTACTGATGGACTAGAGCGTGTCATTGTGAGGATCTGAACTACTAAGCATCTCCTCCGTTCACACCCCAAAAGCCTTTTTCAGAGCCCCAGAATCCCGTTTCTTTGGGCCTTAGCCAGAAAACATTTGCCTTACATGCTTTCAATAACTAAAACTGCCCCATGCTTGGTGTTTATAGTGGGAGTATACACAAATATTTCATTTTTGTATTAAGTTTGTAGAAATAAGTTCCAGACTCTCAGGACCCAAAGTCTTAGTCACTTGAGTAACTATGGACCTTAGCTTAGGCATCTGAGGGATCTCCATTCACAAGGAATTTATTTAGCCAAAGGTTACGCCTTAATAACTGTATATGTTCCTGAGCCTTAGCAGGCTAGAAAAACCATTGAAGAACACAAGAGTAAGGTCTAAGGGTTTGTTAGAAAGAGTGAGACGTTCTAGGCAAGGGAGAGCCATCATCCCTGTGGGAAAATTCTGCAAAGATGTTCTGAGAACCTTCCATGTAAGGCACAGTGCTCATGGCTGTCTCAAAAACTAGACGGAGCCCTGCAACCAGCCTTCCCTGCAGAGAGGGAGGACCCCCCACTATGAGAGCCCGCTGGGCACTGGGCAAGAGCTGGCCCTCCACCAGGAAAGAGGCCTGATCTCTGGGGAAGTTAACCTTTGAACTTAGCCAAAAAGAAGAAGTGAATCTTGGCCAGGAGAGGGAAGGGTGCTGTGGACAGAAGAGTGGGCCAGGCCCAGGCAGGGAGATGTGAGAACATGTTTGGGTAGATTTCACCCGAGCTAGAGGCACAGCTAGTGAGGCTGGCAAGGCCAGACTGCAGAGAACTACAAGCTCCAGGCACTGAAAAGTCGCCAAGACCTGAGGAAGAGAAAAGAGAAACTTTTGTAGTTTAATTTGGCAGACGACTAGGTCAAGAAAGATTTACAAACTAGAAACCCTTGGTCTATTATTCTTCTTAAAGCATCAGAGATTTTCACTCTTGCTGTGTAGAGGAAGGGAAGGTTGACCCCAGGAACAGTCCACCTCTGACCTACATCCCCAGCCCCATTTTATTATTTTTTCTATTTTGGAACAGTCTTTTTAAATTATTGAGACCGGCTGCAAACCTGCAATCCTTCCGTCTCAGCCTCTCAGGTACCAGGATCACAGGTGTGTGCACCACACCCACAAATACTCTTCTGATCCACCTCTTTCTTGCCGACTCCTCTTCCATAGCTGTGACTAGAACCCCCCCCCCCCAGAGGAAGGAACGGGACCCATGAGTGATGGGATTGTCGGCGTTTGTTCCGCAGTGAGATGCAGTGAATATATTTTCTTCTTCTCTGGCAGGAGAGGGAGTATCTCTTGTTTTCTTCTCAGAAACAGCTCTGAAGGTGTAGTTTAGTGACAGCGGCTGGTTGGTTTGAACTGTCTCTCACGTCTCTTTCAGTGCGGTGACCAGCACCTGGCTCCATTCCCCTCACCCCTCAGCTCTTCCTAAAACAGTGTAGAGCATATTGTGACGGTTTGGGCAAAGGTAAAGCTCAAAGTTCAAAGTTCACTACTTCCACCCTGACTGGAGGTCACTTCCCTGGACTGAGTAAGGAGCATTTCTCTCCCTGGTCTTAGGCTGTTTGGCTTTTCACTAACTCTTACTATGCTCTTTTCTGTTCAAAGATTTCTGAGACCCTTTTTCTTCATATAATCCGCAGGGGGGGAAAATGTCTCCCTCCATCTTTAGCTCACGATTGCAGACAGTTTTTGTCCCCCCCTTCTAAATTCAAGGGGTGGGGGACAACATTTAGCTGAGAACAGTGAACTAATCCCAGCCACAGCGCCTTAGTCTATGTCTGCTCCGTTCTGTTCTTAAGGACTTACATTTCTGATACTTTTAAGGCTGTCTTCACATCTCTTCGTACATTCTCAGTCTTTCCTTCCTATTCTGTCTTCGTGTTTGTTTTATTATATTTTTATTTTCTTCATAAATTTCACAACAATTAAGCAGATAGCTTGTGCCAAAACTATGTTACTATTTCTAACATTTTGAGTTTCCATTCCCCCCCAATTTGGTTAAGAAACATTTTTCCCACCCTTAAGATGCTTTTTTTCCCACCCTCCCCCATCCGTAATTATTTATTGTTTCGGATACATCTTGTTTGAAAGCACATGCACAAGGAAACCTAAGTTACAGCATACTGTATTTATTTCCTTGTGAAAACAATTTATTAGGCCTGGTGGAGCCAATATCCTGGAGTCACAGAGGAGAAAAATAAATTCTGGCCTCATATTTCCTCACCTCAATAATAGAATGCAAAGTTGTAATTTTAAGGCATCAGCTTTATGTGAAATGTGATTTTAAGGCATAAAACCATAACAATTTAGGCATATTTTGAAATGCCTCTAAGAGAATGCAAGTATTTTTTAGCCGGCCACAGTGGCGCACGCTTGTCATCCCAGCATCCCGGAGGCTGAGACGGGAGGATCACAGTTGGCAGACAGCCTCAGCTACTTAGTGAGGCCCTCTGCCACTTAATGAGACTCTGTTTCAAAATAAAGAATAAAAATTAGGGCAGGGGGTGTTGTTCAGAGGTCGAATGCCCCTGGGTTCCATCCCCAGACCCTAAAAAAAAAAAAAAGAAAAAAAAAGAAAACGATGCAAGTATTTTTTAAGTCAAGAATCATGCTTTAGAAACCAAGGAGGGAAACTGATTGGAGCACAAAGATTCCTCACAAGGGAGATACACCTTGGTTCTGACAACTGCATGTCCAGCGTGGATGGCAGCCCTCAGTGTTCAGAGCTATTTCGGCCTCAGGTGGCTTGCTTAGTGACCTCCTGTTTCCATTACTAATCACAGTGACAGCCCACCTTTTCTAACAGATACACTTGCATTTTCATTTATCTTCAAAAATAAATCACACATTATAGCACTTCTCTCTTCTGGGTTAATTGAATCAGTTCTTTAAATGTTTCTAAGTGTAATGATTTGAAGGAGGCACATTGTTTGAAATATTTAAAAAATTAGGGCCCTTAAATTGTACGCAGAATGATCTCAGGGCTTATTTCAGAGATGTTTCCTAATGATATCATTCATTCAAATGGGATATGCCTGGCCACTTTATTTAAATTGTTTCCTGAAAACTAATAGGAAAGCTTAATTAAACAAGGTATATGTATAGAGAAATGGTATTTAATTTATCAATAAAATCTTTATGTATTTTTATCCAGAAATGCTTAATGAAATATTTTGGACCCATTATGAAAATTTCCATAAAATAAATTCACATATTTTTTTACTTAACACTAATATTAACTTTTTACTTGAGATCTAAATGTTCAGTTAATTATTCTCTTCCTTATAACATCCAGAAGGAAAGAAGGTATGATTCTAGTATTTATTAGCCATAAAAATTCTCTAGTTATTAAGTCCCTCATTCTTTAATGTGACTTCTGGTCACTAAATTCTATGAAAAGGGATATTTGTGGTTGCAGGGAGAAGATTATTAATTGGTCATGACTCCAAAAACCTATGACACAATTCTTTCCGTTTAAAATATATCCTTCACTTTTGGACCCCAGGAGACTATTTTAAAAGTGGGAAGTAGAGTTGCCCTTGCTTTAAAGCCAGATTCCACTTCATCTGTATTTTGGGGGCTTTCATCTGGGCGTAGGAATAAGCTCAGTACTGGACCAATGATCACACGCACTCGAAAGAAATTTAAAAATCCCTTGTTTCAGAAGAGCCTGAGGGAAAAGGCGTTGGCTCCCTCTGCAGCTGATGTTGTGTATGAGCAAGTGGATATTGTAAATTTAAACGTGGCTATATGAGTGGGAAACCTTTAGGAGATTTAATTTGAATCAGTTTAGATAAAACCATCTCAGACATTAATACAAATTTTAGACTTCAGTTAATTAATTAATTAATATTATATATACTTTTTTTTCTTGGTGGTACTGGGGATGGAACCCAGGGGCCTTCTACCTCTGGGCTACACTCCCAGACCTATTTTATATTTTATTTGGAAACAGAGTCTCTTAAACCAGCTGAGGCTGGCTTCAAACCTGCGAGATCCTCCTGTCTCAGCCTCCCAAGTGTGGGGATTATAAGCGTGCGCCACCACGCCCAGCTAGACTTCAGTTAATTTAGAAGTACTTTAAAAATCCTTTCAATTTTAGGAAAAGTGCAATGATGTTTACTAGTCAGATTTACCATAGGAAGAACGATACTCAGAACCCTACAGAGCTCCGCTCCTGTAACACACGGAGTGTTCATCAGGACAGAGCGAGTCACGGGGCTGCGTCTCAGGGGAAAGCAACGCTTCTAACCATGGCAGGTGAGGAAGGTAATTGTCAGATTCTAGAATTTCTTTTCCTGTCCAGATAAGTGCTTGGCATGTAGCTTAGTTTGGTATTCTCCACCTTTCCTTTTACATTCTTTAATTGACATTTCCATTAATTTTTTTATTCAAAAAATCTCTTCTTTTTGGTGATACTGGGGGGTGGAACCCAGGGGCCTTCTACCTCCAGGCTATACTCCCAGACCTATTTTATACTTTATTTGAAAACAGGGTCTCACTAAGTTGCTGAGAGCCTCACTAAGTAGCTGAGGCTGGCTTTGAACCCATGCAATCCTCCTATCTCCGCCTCCCAAGCGCGGGGATTACAAGCGTGCGCCACCACGCCCAGCAACATCTCTTACTTCTGTATGGAACTCTTAACTGCTGTCCCACAGGCTCTCCCGGCTTAAGCACATACTTTCTCCCCAAGTCTTTGTGCCCATAGACAAATAGTCAACACCGAGGATCTTGAGCATAAGGAATTGTCACCTGCACTTTGATGATATTTGGAGCAAGGATCTGTATTCACATTCACTACAAAATGAAGCTAAATAAGTAGCTCCCACTTCTCTCTTTCTTGTACTGGGATGGAGCGCTGACAAGATAACACGGAATGCTTTAGATGTCTTGACAACAGATGAGAAAAACTAACATCTTTCTTCTTCTCCTTCTTCTCCCTTCTCCTTCTCCTTCTCCTTCTCCTCCTCCTCCTCCTCCTCCTCCTCCTCCTCTTCCTCCTCCTCCTCCTCCTCCTCCTCCTTCTTCAGAACTGGAGATGGATCCCAGGGGCATTTGACCTCCGAGCTACACCCCCAGCCCTATTTTTATTCTTTATTTGGAAACAGGGTCTCACTGAGTTGCAGGAGGCCTCACTAAGTAGCTGAGGCTAGCTTTGAACCTGCATG
Source organism: Muscardinus avellanarius (assembly GCF_963383645.1). Taxonomy (NCBI): domain Eukaryota; kingdom Metazoa; phylum Chordata; class Mammalia; order Rodentia; family Gliridae; genus Muscardinus; species Muscardinus avellanarius. The sequence continues at coordinate 123,714,449 of NC_137788.1, forward strand.
ATCCTCCTGTCTCAGCCTCCTGAATGCTGGGATTACAAGCATGAGCCACCATGCCTGGCTAACATCTTTCCTTCCAACCACACAGTTCAGTGTGTGAAAGGCACGGTGCAAAAATGCAAGGTGTTTAGGGTGGAACACAGACATTCAATTCAGACACCCAGGGCTGGAGATGGAGCTTAGTATTACAGCACTTGCCTGGCATGTGAGGCCATGGGTTCTAGTCCCAACATCCCTCCCCACCAAGTAAAACAACTTTGGAAGAGGTTACCCCTCTTCCAAAGCACCCCTGACGACTCTTGCCAAACCTGTGACCTTTTTCTTCCTCTATCAGTCAAATAAGTTCAATCGAATGAATATTCATTGACCATATCCAATGTGCCAAGCACTGATGCACAAAAGACGTGTGTGGCAAATCCCTAGCATCAAATTTGCAATGACAGTCAAATTGGAAAAACAGGAACTGAATGTGTGAAGTCACCCAAGGGCTCAGGCGATCTGAGTGGAATCAGAATATCCAGCACTGAGTGAGTGCACGAGAGGTCGGAAAGGAGACAACCACCCCACAGATATTTCGTATGGGCCTTTAGAATATTCCAAATGTAAGGCCGATCTTGATTAATGAGGGTCTATACCTGAACATGTGTAAAATTATGAATAAGACATGTTTAACCTGGACAACCATTGGTGGGAGGATGGGAAGGGAAAATGGGGGCGGGGGGGAGAGGGCACCAAATATAGTTTAAATGTATACTATTTATGTTCAATAAAAAAATTGTTAAAAGAAAAAAAATAAAATAAAATAAAAAATAAAAAAGAATAACGTTTCAATAAAAGCATTTAATTACTCAGAAAAAAAAAAGAATATTCCAAATGTTACGGGGAACACAAAACACAATAGATACAGAGAACATTTCTGAAACGGGGCGCAGGAAAGAACTCCTTTGATATTTTGAGTGTGAAGATAAATGATGTTATTCTTCAAGTTATCTCTTTGTAAAATTGGGATTTACAAAAGGAAGTGCTTGGACTGAATTGTCTCCCACTCTCCAAATCCAAATTATATCATCTTAAGGATGAAACCCAAATATAGAAAAAGGAGTAAATAGAGAAGAAACCAAGAAAAGCGTATTCCCCCACTTAAGAACAGAAGCCAGCCCGGCATGCGACACGGCCGTTTAGTCATTTTCTGATGCCTCCAAAGACAGTGCTGACACCGTGCTCCTACTTAGTCAGGGCTCCGACGTTCATGGAACAGGCCGGTGCTTCCAACCCTGATTTCAATTATAATCATTTAGCAAGTTTCAAAAAATATGGTTGCCTGGCCTCCCCTCCAAAGATTTCACTTAGGAGCTCAATTTCAAGTGAAGCCCAAGGTATTGAAACTTTGTGTGTGTGTGGTTCTAGGGGTTGAACCTCTGAGCAACACCCCCAGTCCTATCGTTTATTCTTTATTTTGAAACAGGGTCTCGCTAAGTTGCAGAGGCATCACTAAGTAGCTGAGGCTGGCTGCGAACCTGTGATCCTCCTGTCTCAGCCTCCCAAGTACGGGATCACAAGAGCACGCCATCACGCCCAGCTTGGCATCCATGCTTTTCACAAGGGCTCTTAGTGTCTCTAAGTTAGCCTGGCTTGAGACCCGCTGGCTAAGCTCTGGGGGTTGTCTGACGCCCGCGGCAGTCTCTGAACTGGAATCATGGGTCCCGTGTCTTCTCATTTTGTGGTCCTTTTGCTTTGCTATTTTTAATTTAGTATTTGAAAAACACATCTAACCTCGAATGGACTGACCTTTCTGCTGATGGATTTCATCTAAATTAACGGAAGCAATTAACTAATTTATATTGGAATTGTGCACTTTCCAGTTCACATTTATCAACTCATAAATACTTAATGTGGGGTTGCAGCTTAAATTTTTTATTATTACCCTTTAAATCTGAAGGAATGTCTTACATCTAATGAGTCAAACTTACATATTCAATTAATAGCTTCATTCTGGGCTAATGAATAGGGAGATGGCATCGGGGCAGCATCTGCCTGCCAATTGAAAGGACTTAAATTTTTCTGCTGTGAAAAAAAAGGAATTATTGGTTATAGAACTCGAACACCTTGAAATTTCCATTTTAACATTTCTGTGTACTATATTGCTCACAGGAATTTTAAGGATCTGCCAACTTAGAGAAAAACAATATGTTGTCCAAAGATAACTGCTGTTTCAGAAGTATATGGAAATCAAAATCGCAAAAGAAATATATCTGAAAATACTTTTTGGTATAAAAATGTCCAAGTCTAGGTTGTCATTCCAAATTATTGAGTTTTTCTCTCTATTTTATTTTATTTTATTTTATTTGCAGTCTGAGGATGGAACCCAGGGGCATTCGAACTCTGAGCTACACCCCCTGCCTTATTTTTTATTCTTTATTTGAAACAGGGTCTAACTAAGTTGCGGAGGGCCTCCCCAAGTAGCTGAGGCTGACCAAGAACTGCGATCCTCCTGTCTCAGCCTCTCCTGAATGCTGGGATTACAAGAGCGCACCACCATGCCCAGCTCAAATTACTGAGTTTTTCTAACCTGAGATTTTCACAATAAATGGTTAGGAAAATAAGCTTGATGAGAACCGGGCATGATGGTTCAAGCTTGCATCCCAGCACTGGGGAGACTGATGGTGGTTCTCAGACAGCCTCGGCTACTTAGTGAGGCCGTTTGGACCCTGTTTCAAAATAAAGAATAAAAAGTAGGGCAGAGGGTGTAACCTGGAGGTAGAATGCCCCTGGGTTCCATCCCCAGTTCTGCAAAAAATAAAAAGAAAAGAAAAGCTTTATAACAAAAGTAGTATCACACAATCTAAACAAAACATTTTACTTACTACAATATTCTTCAAGATCATTCAAACTCACATTATTTTATAGCTTTTGTGTGTGTGTGTGTGTGTGTGTGTGGTACTGGGGATGGAATCCAGGGGCTTTTCTACCTCCAGGCTACACTCCCAGAACTATTTTATACTTTGTTTGGAAACAGGGTCTCACTAAGTTGCTGAGAGCCTCACTAAGTAGCTGAGGCTCGCTTCGAACCTGTGCGATCCTCCTGTCTCAACCTCCCAACCGTGGGGATTATAAGTGTGCGCCACCACGCCCAGAATTTTATAGCTTTAAACAGATGTCCAGGTATTATTTAGAAAATTGGATATTCCTGTAGTTGATTATGTTTGGTGTCTAGATCAAAATTGTTGATTATATTTGGTATATATATATATAATTTGTTTTCAATTTTTTTGCTGAACTGGAGATTGAACCTATGGACATTCTAACTCTGAGATACATACACTCCAAGTCCTATTTTTTTATTCTTTATTTTGTAACAGAGTTTCACTAAGTTGTAGAGGGCCTCACTAATTTAATTAAAGCTGGCCACAAACCTGTGATCCTCCTATCTCAGCTTCCTAAGTACTGGGATTACATGCATGAGCCACCATGCCTGGCTTCCACAATATTTTACTTTATTTTATTATTTTATTTTTTGGTGGTACTGGTGTTCCTGGAAGCCCTTCTACCTCCGGGCTATACTCCCAGACTCATTTTTATACTTTTTTATTTGGAAACAGGGTCTCTTAAGCCAGCCTTGCTGGCTCCGAACCAGAGCGATCCTCCTGTCTCTGCCTCCCAAGCGTGGGAATTACAAGCGTGCACCACCATGCCCGGCTTCCACAGTATTTTAAATTATCAAACTTCTGGGGTTTATTTTTCTGGCTATGAAGAAATCATCATTTTTTGGTAGTTATGAAAAAAACACCAATTTCAGGAAAGAAGGGTGGGAATTATAATTCACTTGAAAAATTATTTTTAGACAAGGCAATATTATGAAGAAAATAATCATAAATTCTTTTTAAAGCATATGATATCTTCTACATTAAAGTGAGAGTTGAATGAGCCAATGTCTACAGTCTAACAAGAGTATTTCAGGACAGCGTATTTTTTCTTTTTACTAAAAAAAAGCCTTTTTATCTTTCATCCTTAAGCTTCTTACATTCAAGCTGACACTTGGATTCTTAAAAGACCATATATATGATATTTTTATTATATTATATTATATTTTTATTTTATTATTTTATTTTTAATAATATATTTTTATTTTATTATTTTTTTGGCAACCCAGGGTCATTCTACCTTCAAGCTATGCCCCCAGCCCTATTTTTTATTCTTTATTTTAAAACAGGGTCTAAGTTGTTTATCTCACTAAGTAGCTGAGGCTGGCCGTGAACCTGTGATTCTCCCATCTCAACCTCCCCAAAACTGGGATTCTAAGCATGAGCCACCACTCCTGGCTTAGAATAACTTTTTGAAAGCATCTGTGAGAAATAACTTAATGTTTCTATTTTTATCTAGTGCACATTTCTTTCTTTCTTTTGTACTTTTCTTTCTTTCTTTTTTTATTTTTATTTTTGGTGGTCCTGGGAGCTTTCTACCTTCGGACTATACTCCCAGACCTATTTTACATTTTATTTGGAAACAGGGTCTCACTAAGTAGCTGAGGCTGGCTTCAAACCTGTGCGATCCTCCTGTCTCAGCCTCCCAAGTACTGGGATTACAAGCCTGTGCCACCATGCCCTACTCTAATTCACATTTCTTTCTTTCTTTTTTTTTTTTTTTTTTTGGTGGTACTGGGGTTCCTTCCTGGAAACCTTTCCATCTCCGGGCTACACTCCCAGACCTATTTTTATATTTTTATTTGGAAACAGGGTCTCTTAAGCCAGAGAAGCTGGCTTCAAACCTGCGGGATCCTCCTGTCTTCACCTCCCAAGTGCAGGGATTACAAGCATACGCTACCATGCCTGGCTCTAATTTACATTTCTAATGAAAATATACTCGTTTGTAAACTTTAAATATAATCCATTTTAAAGAATTCTTAAATTATTACTGTTAGTATCACCAAATGACATAAAAATCTTGCTTGTAACAGTAATTTTGATAAAAATAAAGGCAGAAACTACAAATATGAAATAAATGTGTAATTTGTGCCTCATATAAATGTCTATTACTTATCCAAACATTGCTGACACATCAACAGAATACTAAGACATGTACAATTATAATTATAATTAAATTTACTTTAAAATTATAATTAAAGTATACATTTACATATTTAATTTTTTCCATCACAAAGATCTCCTTGTCAAAGCAGAACATTATATTTTATTTGTTTGTTTGTTTATTTATTTATTTTTTGCGGGTCTGGGGATGGAACCCAGAGGCATTTGACCTCCGAGCTACACCCCCTACCCTATTTTTTATTCTTTATTTGAAACAGGGTCTCACTGAGTTGTGGAGGGCCTCACTAAGTAGCTGGCAGAGAACTGCAATCCTCCAGTCTCAGCCTCCTGAATGCTGGGATTACAAGCGTGCACCATCACGCCCGGCTCAGAACATTATATTTTAAAAATGTGTAAGAATAATTTAAAATTATAACATATTTAGGTGTATGGCGTTTGATTTTTCATTTGTACTCCTCCCCTGGGTCCCACAAATGCTAGGGGTAGAGTTACAGGGCACGGCTGTTCTCTGTAGACTCGCCGACTGCCGTTTCTCCCTGTCCTGGTTCCGTGTGACCTCCCCGAGGTACTCAGTCCATTTGCACTGCTTTCCTCTGTGGACTGTCCTGTAATAACCCTACTGCATATTCTTTAATTTCTCTGAAAAAGTATGCAAAGTGGTTCCAGAAACACTGCTTGAATTTGAACTAATCGGCTCTTCATTCTAAAGTGGCTTCCAGCCAGGTGTGGTTGTACGTGCCTGTATTCCTAGTACTCGGGAGGCTAAGACAGGAGGATCACAAGCTGGAGGACAGCCTCAGCAAGTAGTGAGACTCTCAGCAACCCAGTGAGACCTTGTTTTCAAATAAGAAATAAAATTGGGCTGGGGGTATATCTCGAAGGTAGAATACCTCTGGGTTCAATCCCCAACACCACACACACACACACACACACACACACACACACACACACACACACATAAAAATAAAGTGACTTTCCTGTATTGTTGACAGGTTGTATCAACATTGTTGGAGTTTTCTTTGTCTTAATATTTTGTTTGTTATCTTATTAAGTCATGGAAAGGATACTGGATTTAGGAAACCCAGATTCTTTTGCTAACTATTCCCCTGCTCACTGTATTGAGCCACTGAAAATGTCCCCAGCTTTTCCCCAATAGAAAATGTAAACAGTATGTTGTGCATGGTTGCCACACGCCTGTAATCCCAGGACCCGGGAGGCTGAGACAGGAGGATCGCAGATCCACAACCAGCCTCAGCTACTTGGTGAGGCCCTTCACAACTTAATGAGACCCTGTTTCAAAATAAAGAGTAAAAAATAGGGCTGGGGATGTATCTCAGAGGTAGAATGCCCCTGGGTTCAATCCCCAGTAACACACACACACACACACACACTAATAATTCAAATACAGTTGAGCTAAAGAAGTTATAGCATATTGTAATATAAGTAAGATTTGGTCATTACATCTTCATAATCCATTTAAAAACAGCCACGGCGCAGTTAGGAATGGGAGCATAAGGCGTATAAACTATAATCTCACATCAGAGGGGCCGTCCGCGTCCAGCCCAGCAGGAAGCGCAGTGTTGGCGCTGGACCCTGCTAGGCTGAAGTGCCACGGAGGCCAAAGAGAAAGCGCTGCTCACAGGGCACCCGAGGGACCGCATCTGAGCGTGGCCCGCGTGCCAGCGAGGAGGCCCATGGCAAGACTAGTGTGGGCAGAAGGACCGGGACACATTTCGGAAAAGTTGGGCGACAAGGTCACACACCTGTAGAGGGGAAGTCAAGTACACAGCCAGCCTAGATGATGAGAAAAATTCATTTAGCTGAAAGGAAGGCCGCAGAAATCAGCTCACGGTCCCTCCCTCCCTCCCTCCTGCCTCCCAGACTCAGGAGCCTTTTTACACTGTAGTATTAGAGGGTCAGAAGTGTGATGTGTAAGCCATTGACATTCAGCATTGTAAATAGCTAGATAAAAGCAGAAAAGGGTCCAAACGGTCTATGCATGGAATCAAAGGACCGGTAGGCATGGGAGAAATTCCTAGGGCCGCAGGAGGGAGTTGGGGTGGCGGGAGGTGACGGAAAGAGACCTAAGGTGCCACCAAGAAGAAGAAAGGCTGGCACCGCACAGGCTCTCACCTCCCCGCTGCAACACCCTGCGAGGTACAAAGTGGCCGCCCTGTTAACTCCTTCCCTACCAAGTCCTGCGTCCTCTCATGGCCATCCCCCATCTGGCCCCTGCCTGGCTCAGGGCCATGGCATTGGCCCGGGTCCCCAACACCTCTTGAGCAGCATAGGTAGCATTGCAAAGCTATGCACCAATGAAAATGAATTTTAGAAAAGGTTAAATGACACCAGATCAGTGCCTAAGGGATCTGAGAAGAGGAAGGCTCTGGGCCATGATGGGAGGAGAAGATGCCTGGTCTGTTGGAACGATGTTGTCCTTCCTGCTTCTGATCTTGGACCCACTCCACCCATTGTACTGCTAATAGGATGGCCTTTCTTTTTTTCTCTTTTTTTTTTCTTTCTTTTTGCTGGTACTGGGGTTCCTGGAAACCCTTCTCCCTCCAGGCTACGCTCCCAGACACCCATTTTTTATATTTTTATTTGGAAACAGGGTCTCTTAAGCCAGCGTGGCTGGCTTCTAACCTGCGCGGCACTCCTGGCATTGTGGGGCCCTGGCAGTGGGGGCTGCCTCCCACTGCCCCAGCCCTCTAGGCAGCAGGGGGTGGGGGAGAGGGATGGAAGAGAGGAAGGAACCCAGGCCCGTTCTCACTGAGGCTCCTGGTGGGTCAACATGGCACCTTGGCCCTCTGCTTCTGTTTGTTTGTCTAGAGACCGCTGAACCTAGGCAGGAGCTGACGGGAATGTCCAGAGCCCAGGTGACCCATCCTGGGGTCCCCAGCCTCGCCCTGGCGCTTTCCTTCCCTGCACTGATGTCCTCGTCCCCTCCTTCCACCAGTACATCTTGTTCCCCTTTGTCTCCTAGATCCAGAGCAGCAGCCCCTCGTCATCACACACATTTACGCTGCAAGTGTTTGGCGGACCGGGCACTCGTGCTGCCCAGCTCCCCGGCCCTGCCTCTTTACTTTAGATATAAACATAAGGCTTAAAAGACTAAAGTGAGCTGGGCGTGGGGCACACGCTGTAATCCCTGCATTTGGGAGGCTGAGACAGGAGGACTGTGGTTCAAGGCCTTGAATTATGAGGCCCTTTACAAACTCAGTGAGACCCTGCTTCAAGATAAAGAATAAAAATATAGGGCTGGAGGTATAGCTCAGAGGCAGAAAGCCCCTGGGTTCCATCCCCAGTACCACCAAAAAAAAAAAAAAAAAAAAAAGAGTAAAGCATTTTAGGTGCAATGCAATAGAAAAAAAAAAATACTAGCAATAGGAAAACAAGAAAGCCACCTCACCCTTGAAATGACAGTTTCCAAAGATTGCCTTCAAGTTTTCTTCAGACATTCAACACACATTTCCCGAGTGGAGACTTTGCAGTAAGTCTCGTGTTCAGTGTTTGGTGCTCAGGAGAGAATAAGGAGAGTACTTAAAACCACAAACAGCCAGGCGTGGTGGTGCACGCTTGTAATCCCCGCGCTTGGGAGGCAGAGACAGGAGGATCGCTCAGGTTCGAAGCCAGCCACGCACACTGGCTTAGGAGACCCTGATTCCAAATAAAAATGTAAAAATAGGTCTGGGAGTGTAGCCCGGAGGTAGAAGATCTTCCAGGAACCCCAGTGCCACAATAAATAAATAAATAAATAAATAAATAAATAAATAAATCCACAAACAGGGCCTGGTATTTCCCTTGGAGTTGCTCACAGTCTGGTGAAGATAAAAATCCAAACATAATACTAGGAAGATGAAGATACGCATAATATGTGTAGAAGCCTGGGGAAGGTTAACCTTTTTCATGTGAGATTCCACAATTGCTTTTGAACTCGGAGCATGAGAAAGTTTTCACCAGGGGGTTAACAAGGAGACGGAACGACATTCCCAGCGTGAGAAGCTGCATTACAAGAGCACAGAGACATGGAAGGCCTATCGTGCTGAAATAAAATATCAAATCAAAACAGAAAGATGGAAAGATGTAGAAGGGGGACCGAGTAGCATGACACACACGATGCTTCGAGTGCAGGCTGGGGGTGGGCCAGGGAAGGAACGTGGCGGGCTGAATTCCCCAAAGATGGTCTCATTACTTCCCGCAGTAGCTTACAGTTCTCCACGGAGAGCTCAGGGCGTCGTGCAGGGCTGCAGGCATCTCAGGACCTCACAGCATCCCCGCTGGATTCTATCTACCCACAGAAACCGCACGCGAGAGTAAGTGGGGATTGTTGCTTGGAAACTTACAGTGATAAGTTTGGGGGTCATTTTTTTTTTTTTTTTTTTTTTACACAGCAATAGACAAAGAGATACGCTCATGCCAGTCAGCTGCACTTCATCTCCCAAATTCTGGGAACCAAAGTATTCCCAGCAGGGAGGTGGCATAAGAATTGCAAATGTGCAAGATGGCTGTAGTGTCAGCACTGGACTGCGTGGTGGGGAAGGTGGCGTGGAGCCTGGGGTTGGAGACTGTTAGTCAGCCAGGCCAAAATAATATTTTCCATTTTTAGAAAAGCCTTTTTAATTCTAGTTTTGTTTTGGACTTTTCTTACTTTGTATACCCAAAAGGTAATAGTCATTAAAAACAGTGGATTTTTTTTTTTTTTTTGGTACTGGGGATGGAACCCTTCTACCTCCGGGCTACACTCCCAGACCTATTTTTTTATATTTTATTTGGAAACAGGGTCTCTTAAGCCAGAGAGGCTGGCTTCAAACCTGCGCGATCCTCCTTTCTCAGCTTCCCAAGCACAGGGATTACAAGTGTGCCACCACGCCCCGCCAACAGTAGAATTCTTAAGCCCATTTTCTTCCACTCTGCCTGTCCAGCCTTTTCCTCTGGCCACTTTTAGGGCCTATTTCCATAATACTCTCCTGCCTCCCTGATGACATTTATTGGCTGACAACCCACTGCTCCTAAGTGGTCTCTTTCTCCTTTTCTTTTCTCCAAGTATGAAGGTCATGGTGCCACAGGAAGAACGTAGAGTTCTCATAGCCTCTGACACTTGAGCATCCTGGTCCTGGGTCTTGCAGGACAAGCAGGAAAACCTGTTTGAAGGAAAGAGGATTTCAGCTGATGGAGAGGTAAATCTGGCTTTTAAAGCTGAGTGTACTAATGATAATCATAAGACTTACATGAGTTAAACTATTGCATACTATTTTGGTACTAAAGATATTATAATCCTAAACCGGGCGTGGTGGCGCACGCTTGTAATCCCAGCATTTAGCAGTCTGAGACTGAAGGATCACGGTTCACAGACAGCCTCAGCTACTTAGTGAGGCCCTCTGTAACTTAGTGAGACCTTGTTTCAAAATAAAGAATAAAAAATAGGGCAGGGGGTGTAGCTTGAAGGTCGAATGCCCCTGAGTTCCATCCCTCGACCAGCAAAAAAAAAAAAAAAAAAAAAGATATTATAATCCTGAAGAAGTGATAACATGTTTATTAATATAAAAGCTTTGGTTGTGTAAAATAATGTTAAGTGTATGATAGCATTCACCACTTAGAGCAAGATTCTGTCATTGTTACCAACTGCCTAGTATATATAGTCGAATGCAAAAGCTGTAGGGATATTTAGCAAATGGATGCAGGTCAAAAATAAAATGAATTAAAAGTTACTTCCAACTCATTTATGTTTCATGCTTCCTGCCACATATTAGACTCATCTGCAAATTTATCTCAGGGCACTTGGCAAAAAGATCCTGCATGCGCTGCCATCTTACTCATCTACATAGCGTGACATCTGACTCAAGGTTTTCAGAATTTATTGAGGAATTTATTGAATTCTCTCCAGCAGAAACTTGCACACTTATCATCTCATTCAATCACATCTAGCCCACAAAGTAGTATTTTAACCTTCACCTTACAGTTAAGAAACTCCTTTCTGAATCTAAGTGATATACTCAAAGCTAAATGCCTCGAAATGATCAAGTAGACCCTTCAAGCCAGATATTTTCAAATTCAGAATTCTTTTTACACATGCCAGAAAGTGTGGTGGACTTGGGGCCCGGCGTAACCTCACAGGAGGCGCCCTGCACAGAAGGCCACCCCACAGTTATCGCCATTAACTCGGGTTTTATTCAGACAGTGACGGATCATGTTTGGATGGTTCAGATCTCAGCCGACAAGCTTTTCATAGGTGGCCGCCTCGGCGAGTCCTGTGTGAGCATCCGCCCATCGCCTGGTCCTTCAGAGTGTGGGGCCTGGCAGGCTGGCCTCGTGCTCCCGCCACAGGCTTCGGGGCTGGTCATTTGGGCCCAGACTCTCACTGTGACACTTGTGACCTCTGTGACCCTGAACAATGATTTCACCTCTCTATGCTTTTGTTCTTTAGCCTGTAAATGTGGATAGTAAGAGTGCTTATCTCATGGGATGATTTTGAGCATTAAATGAATTGATGTAAAGTATTTAGGCCACTGCCTAGAACATAATACACGATGCTTGACTGTTGTTATTGTTGTTATTATTATTATTATTATTATTATTATTATTATTATTATTAGCTGGGCGTGGTGGCGCACACTTGTAATCCCCGCGCTTGGGAGGCTGAGACAGGAGGATCGCACGGGTTTGAAGCCAGCCTCAGCTACTTAGTGGAGCTCTCAGCAACTTAGTGAGACCCTGTTTCCAAATAAAATATAAAATATATATTATTATTATTATTAATTACCACCACAGTCAGAATCAGTATGTAACTTAATGCACACACACACACACATACACACACCCACACACCCATACACACACACACACCCATAGAGCTGGGTCTGGTGGGTTTTTCTTGTTGCTGCTGTTGTTTTGTTTTTACAGCTTAATTTTCCAGCCGAGATTTAAGTGTCTCTATTGTCTACACTCCAAGAATCTCCTTCCTCAGTCATCGTGATACGTAAACAAAGTGAGCGAAGGCTCCTATTAGTTCCCTTGGGCCACATAACAGAATGCCGGTCTGGGCAGTTAAAATAGCAGAAACGTGCTTTCTCGCCAGCACGGACCCTGGGCGTCCACGGCTGAGCGTCCACGGGGCTGCGTCTCCGAGCCCCTCTCCTGGGCTCACTCACGTCACGTCCAGCGCCTGTTCACAGGCCCCCTGGTGTCTCGGTGCCCAAGTGTGCTTTTCTTACGAGGGCACCAGTTGGATTGGATTAGGACACACCTAAGGGCCTCGTTTGAAGCTCTCTAAAGCCTGATATTCGAGCACAGTTATATTCTGAGCTGGGGGATATTATGCCTCGTAAAGGGCCTTACCAATAATAACCAGTGCATTTTGCTTAAATCCAAGTCCTTTTTTTGCGGAACTGGGGATTGAACCCAGGGGCATTCTACCTCTGAGCTACACCCCCAGTCCTATTTTTAATTCTTTATTTTGAAATAGGGTCTCACTAAGTTGTAGAGAGCCTCACTAAGTAGCTGAGGCTGGCTGCGAACCTGTGGTCTTCCTGTCTCAGTGTCCCAAACACTGAGATTACAAGCGTGTGCCACCACGTCCAGCTGAAGTTCTAGATAATTCAGAATCCCCGAATAGTTTTCCCCTAATTATGTTGCTATTCTTTTGAAATATTCCCCCTAGCAGTTTCATAAATAAATATATATTGGCTTTCTGTTTTGAATAGGTTTACTGTAAGAGGTGCTGCAGACATACAGAGGAAAGATATATGCCAAGCCCTTGAGGACTAACAGTTGAGTAGGGAAGAGAAGGAATGTGCTAATAATTACAGTGTGAAGTATGTGCTATAAGAATGGCAAAAACAAGCACACCTGGGCCGGGTGTGGAGGTGCACGCTTGTAATCCCAGCACTCGGGAAGCTGAGGCTGGATGATCGCGGTTCGCGGACAGCCCCAGCTACTTAGTGAGGCCCTCTGCAACTCAGTGAGACCCGGTTTCAAAATAAAGAATAAAAAAATAGGGTAGGGGCTGTAGCTCGGAGGTCGAATGCCCCTGGGTTCCATCCCCAGACCCACAAAAAAAAAAAAAAAAAAAAGTACACCTGGGCTGGGCGTGGTGGCGCAAGTTTGTAATCCCCATGCTTGGGAGGCAGAGACAGGAGGATCGCGCTGGTTCGAAGTCAGCCTCACTGGTTTAAGAGAGCCTGTTTCCAAATAAAAATATATATATTAAAAAAATAGGTCTTGGAGTGTAGCCCAGAGGTAGAAGGGTTTCCAGGAACCCCAGTACCAGAAAAAAAAAAACAACCCAAAAATACAAAACAAACAAACAACAACAAAAAACAAGCACACCTGTATCCCAGCACTTGGGAGGCTGAGACAGGAGGATTGCAGGTTCAAAGCCAACTCCAGCAATTTAGCAAAACCCTGTTTCCTAATAAAAAATCGGGTTAGGGATATAGCTTGGACATACAATGCCCCTGGATTCAATAACACACACACGCGCGCGCACGCGCGCACGCGCGTCAAAAACAAAATACCTAAATGTTTAAAAGGCTTATCAAAAATATTTATATTATTTAAGATGAGCCTTAATGATTTGGAAAGATGTTTGGCCTAGGAAGGATGTTTGATACAGCAACTAATAAAAAAGCATTTGAAAAACCCAAGGATTTAAACCCTGGCTATGGCTTGCCTGTGGGTAAGCGGAGCTGTAAAAGATATAAGAGCCGGGGCACGGTGGCGCACACTGTAATCCCAGCACTTGGGAGGCCGAGAGAGGAGGATTGCAGATTCACAGCCAGCCTCCGCTACTTAGTGAGGCCCTCTGCAATTTAGTAAGATCCTGTTTCAAAATAAAGAATAAAATAGGGCTGAGGGTGTAGCTCAGAGGTACAATGTTTCTGGGTTCCATCCCTGGTACCTCAAAAAAGAAAAAGAAAAAAGCAGAGAGACAGAAGACTGAATCAATAGCACGGAGAGAACCGGATGTCAGACTGGTGGGCTTTCTTTCTCTCTCTCAGAAGGTAGCATAGCCGGGTGTGATGACACACACTTGTAATCCCAGTACTTGTGAGGCGGAGACAGAAGGATAGAAGGTTCAGCTAGCTTCAGCAACTTAAGATCTCAGAAACTTAGTGAGACCCTGTTTCTAAATAAAAACCAAAATAGGTCTGGGGTGTAGCCCAGAGATAGAAGACCACTAGGTTTCATCTCCAGTACCACACACAAAAAAAAAGAACAAAAGAAAAAGAAGAAAGTAACACATAATCATTAAAGTAAGACAAGAGAAGAGAAATTCCTTCCTTCCTTTCTTCCTTCCTTCCTTTCTTTCTCTTTCTTCCTTTCTTCTTTTTTTCAGTACTGGGGATGGAACCCAGGGGCATTCTATCCCCAAGCTACACCCAGCCCTACTTTTTATTCTTTATTTTGACCAGGGTCTCACTAAGTTGTGGAGTATATCACTAAGTCTCTGAGGCTGGCCGCACACGGCGGTCCTCCTGTGCTGGGACTGCACACACCACCACACCCGGCTAGGAAAAGTCCTAAGATGAAGCAACAGCAAAAACATGAAAATAACCCAGTCATTGACTGATGGACCATGAGCAAGTGCTGAGTTTGAGTACAATGGCACATTGCTCAGCTGATAAAAAGGATACAGAGCTGCAACTGAATGAACTTTGAAAACATTATGCTAAGTGAAAGAAATCAAGTGTGAAAGGCCACACGTTGTATGATTCCATTTATATAAAACGTCATCAACGGATTAGCTCACAGACATGGAAAGTAGATTAGTAGTTTTAGCTGGAGGGAAAATGGGAGATTGAGGAGTGACAGCTCAGGGGAGCAGTCTCTCTTCTCTTCTGCAGGCAATGGGATACTCTGAAATTGATTATGGTGGCTGATGTGCACCTGAGCGTCCGCTGAGCATGCACTGTACGTGGATGAATTTTATGATATGCGAATTTCATCTCAAATAGATATTTAAGAAAAAGTAAGGTGCAGTTATTACAGGAAGGTCAATAAGAATGAACGCCAAGAAAGGGCTCCAGGATGTGATGATTAAAAGTTCATCAGAAGCCGGGCGTGGTGGCGCAGGCTTGTAATCCCCATGCTTGGGAGCCTGAGACAGGAGGATCGTGCAAGTTTGAAGCCAGCCGCGCTGACTTAAGAGACCCCCTGTTTCCAAAAAATAAAAAAATGTATAAAATAGGTCTGGGAGTGTAACCCAGAGGTAGAAGGGCTTCCAGGAATCCCAGTACCATAAAAAAAAAAAGTTCTTCAGACCAGGCATGGTGGTCCAGGCTTGTAATCTCAGTAGAGGCTGAGACAGGAGGATCAGAGGTTCAGGGTCGCAGCCAGCCTCAGCTACTTAGTGAGGCCCCCTGCAACTAAGTGAGACCCCGTTCCAAAATAAAGAATAAAAAATAGGGCTAGGGGTATAGCCCAGAGGTAGAATACCTCTCAGTTCAATCCCCAGCAACAAACAAACAAACAAACAAAGTTCATTGGTAAAGCTGCATGTGGTGGCGCACTTGCAATCCCAGTACTCAGGAGGCTGAGACAGGAGGATGGAAGGCTTGCTACAGACTCCAGATACTTAATGAGACCCTCTGCAACCTAGTGAGACTCTGTTTCAAAATAAAAGAATAAATAGAGCTGGGGTGTAGCTCAGAGGTGGAATGCCCCTGGGCTCCACCCCCAGTACCGTGCGTGCGCACGCACACACACACACACACACACACACACACACACGCACGCATGCGCGTTCACCGGTAACCTTTAGCAAGGGACTTTCTTCTCTGCGTAGGCACAGAACTGAGTGGGCGAGGAGGAAGTGGAGCCGTGGCCATGAGGTGAGGCCAAGGCCACAGCGCCCCGGCTCCCTCACCTCAGCCTCCACATTCGTTTCCATTTTCTCATTCATGGCTATTATTTCTGTAATAATAGTAGCATTTGCCCCCTCCAGGAGTTCTAGAGCTCAATTCCTACCCTTAACCTCAAATCGTGAGTCATTCATTGCGTCCCCTCTGGACTGCATTGTGAGGGGACATTAGACAAACACAAATTGAGGGCCATTCTAGAAAATAATTGGCCTATAATGCTTACAATTTCACGATCAAGCCAGGCATGGTGGCGCACGCTTGTAATCCCCGCGCTTGGGAGGCTGAGACAGGAGGATCGGGCAGGCTCGAAGCCAGCCTCAGCTACTTAGTGAGGCTCTCAGCAGCTTAGTGAGACCCTGTTTCCAAATAAAATATAAAATAGGTCTAGGAATGTAGCGCAGAGGTAGGAGGCCCCTGGGTTCCACCCCCAGTACCACACACACACATTTACAATCAAAACAGTTCAGAGAAGATGGGGCCCGGTCGCGGGACTCTGGGCCCCGGCCGAACTGCACGTAGTACGCCAGGCCCCTGGAGAAACCAGGCCCAGTAAGACGCTGGGTTCTGGGCGGGGGTCGAGTGCAGGGCACACCAGCTGGGGCCCGGGTCGTGCGGGACTCTGGGCCCAGGGCCGAACTGCAAGTAGCACACCAGACCCCTGGAGAAACCAGGCCCAGTAAGACGCTGGGTTCTGGGCGGGGGTCGCGGGCGGGGCACGCCAGATGGGGCCCGGGTCGCTGGACTCTGGGCCCCGTCCCGGCCGAACTGCTCGTAGCACGCCAGGCCCCTGGAGAAACCAGGCCCAGTAAGACGCTGGGTTCTGGGCGGGGGTCGAGCGCAGGGCACACCAGCTGGGGCCCGGGTCGTGCGGGACTCTGGGCCCCGGGCCGAACTGCAAGTAGCACACCAGACCCCTGGAGAAACCGGGCCCAGAACAGAAAAAGATAAAGAAAAACATCGGAGAGGAGGTAAGAAAGCCGTTATGGATGCCAGGACACTGGAGATGCAGACAAAACTTATCTAAATGCACTGGAACTTATGGAAAAATTCGCCGTGAAAGAGGACTGCTATTTCTCTATATTGTTAAGAATCTCAGACATCACATATAAGGAGAGAGTTTAGCGGAGACCAAAGAGAAATGCGGTGTTGAAAGAGTTCTCCGCGATGGTGGTGGAGACTTGTATTCAGGAGAAGCAGAAACCGGATCTTACCAACTTTATTTTTTTGGAGAAATTACACCAAATGTCGAATGCTACCATCACGCATGCTTAGGAACACTGGACAACATTCAGAGTGGAAAAAGAGCCTGGGAAGGATTTGAAACGTTGGAGGCAGTGGCAATGCCAGTGGCCAATATTCGGGGGAGGCAGAGATCTGATACATTACAACTGGAACCTTTGAAATAATAACCACAGAGACAGTGATCGGAACCTGCTGAGGGGTTAGGCGGGCGCCGGGGCCAGTGGCCGACATTGGAGCTTGCTGTGAGGCAAGGCCACTACTGAGGCCTCCGTGGCCGGGATTGGAACCTGCAGAGGGGTTAGAACGATGCTGGGGCCAGCGAGGCTGGCATTGGAGCCTGCCATGAGGCAAGGCTTGTGCTAGGGCCTCCGAGGTCGGGTCCGGAACTTGCTGAGGGGTTAGGCCGGTGCTGGGGTCAGCGAGGCCAGCATCGGAGCCTGCCGTGAGGCAAGGCCAGTGTTGGGGCCCCCGAGGACAGGACCGGAGCCTGCTGAGGGGTTAGTCCAGTGCTGGGGCCAGCGAGGCTGGCATCAGAGCCTGCCATGAGGCAAGGCCGGTACTGGGGCCTCCGAGGCCAGGATAAGAGCCTGCCGAGGGGTTAGGCCGGTGCTTGGGCCAGCAAGGCCAGCATCGGAGCCTGCCTTGAGGCATGACCAGTGCTGGGGCCTCCGAGGCCGGGATCGGAGCCTGCCGAGGGGTTAGGCCGGTGCTGGGGCCAGTGAGGTCGGCATCGGAGCCTGCCTTGAGGCAAGGCCGGTACTGGGGCCTCCGAGGTCAGGATAAGAGCCTGCCGAGGGGTTAGGCCGGTGCTGGAGCCAGTGAGGCCGGCATCGGAGCCTGCCTTGAGGCATGACCAGTGCTGGGGCCTCCGAGGCCGGGATCGGAGCCTTCTGAGGGGTTAGGCTGGTGCTGGGGCCAGTGAGGCCGGCATCGGAGCCTGCCGTGAGGCAAGGCCGGTACTGGGGCCTCGAGGCCAGGATAAGAGCCTGCCAAGGGGTTAGGCTGGTGCTGGGGACAACGAGGCTGGCATCGGAGCCTGCCGTGAGGCAAGGCCGGTACTGGGGCCTCCGAGGCCAGGATAAGAGCCTACCGACGGGTTAGGCTGGTACTGGGGCCAGCGAGGACGGCATCGGAGCCTGCTGTGAGGCAAGGCCGGTACTGGGGCCTCCGAGGCCAGGATAAGAGCCTGCCGAGGGGTTAGGCCGGTGCTGGGGCCAGCGAGGCCGGCATCGGAGCCTGCCTTGAGGCAAGGCCGGTACTGGGGCCTCCGAGGCCAGGATAAGAGCCTGCCGAGGGGTTATGCCAGTGCTGGGGCCAGCGAGGCCGGCATCGGAGCCTGCCGTGAGGCATGACCGGTGCTGGGGTCTCCGAGGCCGGGATCGGAGCCTGCAGAGTGGTTAGGCCGGTGCTGGGGCCAGTGAGGCCGGCATCGGAGCCTGCCATGAGGCAAGGCCGGTACTGGGGCCTCCGAGGCCAGGATAAGAGCCTGCCGAGGGGTTAGGCCGGTGCTGGGGCCAGCGAGGCCGGCATCGGAGCCTGCCGTGAGGCATGACCGGTGCTGGGGTCTCCGAGGCCGGGATCGGAGCCTGCAGAGTGGTTAGGCCGGTGCTGGAGCCAGCGAGGCCGGCATCGGAGCCTGCCGTGAGGCTAGGCCGGTACTGGGGCCTCCGAGGCCAGGATAAGAGCCTGCCGAGGGGTTAGGCCGGTGCTGGGGCCTCCGAGGCCGGGATCGGAGCCTGCCGAGGGGTTAGGCCGGTGCTGGGGCCAGTGAGGCCGGCATCGGAGCCTGCCTTGAGGCAAGGCCGGTACTGGGGCCTCGAGGCCAGGATAAGAGCCTGCCGAGGGGTTAGGCCGGTGCTGGGGCCAGCAAGGCCAGCATCGGAGCCTGCCTTGATACATGACCAGTGCTGGGGCCTCCAAATCCGGGATCGGAGCCTGCCAAGGGGTTAGGCCGGTGCTGGGGCCAGTGAGGCCGGCATCGGAGCCTGCCTTGAGGCAAGGCCGGTACTGGGGCCTCTGAGGCCAGGATAAGAGCCTGCTGAGGGGTTAGGCCGGTGCTGGGGCCAGCGAGGATGGCATCGGAGCCTGCCGTGAGGCATGACCAGTGCCTGGGCCTCCGAGACCGGGATCGGAGCCTGCCGAGGGTTTAGGCCGCTGCTGGGGCCAGTGAGGCCGGCATAGGAGCCTGCCATGAGGCAAAGCCGGTACTGGGGCCTCGAGGCCAGGATAAGAGCCTGCCGAGGGGTTAGGCCGGTGCTGGAGCCAGCGAGGCTGGCATCGGAGCCTGCCGTGAGGCAAGGCCGGTACTGGGGCCTTCGAGGCCAGGATAAGAGCCTGCCGAGGGGTTAGGCCGGTGCTGGGGCCTCCGAGGCCGGGATCGGAGCCTGCCGAGGGGTTAGGCTGGTGCTGGGGCCAACGAGGCCGGCATTGGAGCCTGTCATGAGGCTAGGCCGGTGCTGGGGCCTCCGAGGCCGGGATTGGAATCCTGCCAAGGGGTTAGACCAGTGCAGGGGCCAATGGCCAGCATCGGAGCCTGGCGTGAGGCAAGTTCACTCCTGCGGCCTCCAAGGCCGGGACCAAAGCCAGCTTAGGGGTTAGACCGGTGCAGGGGCCAGCGAGACCAGAACTGGGGCCTCCCATGAGGCAAGGCCGCTGCTTGAGCCAGCGAGGTCTGGATCAGTCCACTGAGTAGCCAGACCACTACTGGGACCATCAAGAGTGGGATTGGTACTTGCAACGCAGCATGCACAGAGAAATATCGCAGAAAATATAAATCAGACGCTTCTCTTAATCAGCAATAACTAGGAGGAAAAGGGCAACAGGAAGAGGTTGAGCTATAGAAAGGGCCCTATAGTGAAGCAACTAATGTGACCAATCAGAGGGTATGTATTACTGGAGGACGGAGCCTCTTTAAAATGCAGGAGGTACATAAACAAATGTATCAAAGTAAATCACCAAAGAAGTGTGGGATGGAGGGAGGGGGAGGAAATGGGATGGGGGCTGGAGGAGGGCTAATTGGATGATGTGTGCTTGTATATCCTCTCAAGTCTTGTACTCCAATGTGATTGATATATGACTACAATGCACCAATTTAAAAAATAAATAAATTTAAAAAAAATTAAAAAAAAAACAGTTCAGAAAAAAACTGAGAAACTGTTCCCATTTAAAGGAGACTGAAGAGCTAGGCTCAGTGGCTTGCACCGGTAATCCCAGCACTTGGGAGGCTAAGGTAGGAGGATCACAGGTTTGAGGCCAGCCTTAGCCACTTAGTGGGGCCCCGCTCACCTTAGCAAGACCCTATTTCAAAATAAAAGGTTCTGAGAATGTAACTCAGAAGTGAGACCCTGAGTTCAATCCACAGCTCCGCTCACCTTGCCACCAGAAAAGAGACCAGAGAACCGTGAAAACCAGACACAGCCCCATGACTTTAGACTGGCTCGTACCTTACAAAAGATCCTCTCAGGGTACTTGGTGGGACATGGATGGGATCTGGAGTCTCAGTACTGGGGAGGCCGAGACAGGAGGATCACAGGTTCACTACCAACTGCAGCGTAATGAGAAGGTCCGACTGTGAGGGTCAGCTTGTGTTTTTGTAGGGGCGTGTCCTGGGCGTAGGCAATACTGAGTTAAATGGAAATAGTGGAGAATCATTTTGGTAACTTTCCCTCATGTAATTCAGGGGGAAAGTTCTTTGTAGGATCCTTGCAACTTTTCTGTAAATTTGAGATTGTTAAAAAATAGAAATACCTAAGCCGGGCGTGGTGGCGCACGCTTGTAATCCCCGCGCTTGGGAGGCTGAGACAGGAGGATCGCACGGGTTCGAAGCCAGCCTCAGCTACTTAGTGAGGCTCTCGGCAACTTAGTGAGACCCTGTTTCCAAATAAAATATAAAATGGGTCTGGGAGTGTAGCCTGGAGGTAGAAAGCCACTGGGTTCCATCCCTAGTACCATTAAAAAAATAAAAATAAAAATAATGTAAAAATAAAAATACCTATGTGAAATAAAAGTAAAGTGATCTTGGGATGGTAATCCTTCTAACAACCTGTAGCTGCGATTATAAACCCTTTCTGAAGAAACATAATTTTAGCCTAGGTCTCAAAAAATTTCCACTTGTAAAATTTACACTTAAAAAATTACAGAATTTAAGAAAATAAAATACCATGAGCAAAAGTCATCAGGAAAAGAAATCAATAACATTATTAAAACTAGAAAGATTTCTTTTTTTTTTTTTTTTTTGCGGTACTGGGGATGGAACCCCGGGGCAGAAATTCTGCTTCTGAGCCACACCCCCAGCCCTATTTTTTATTCTTTTTTTTGTGTGTGTGGTATTGGGGTTCCTGGAAACCTTTCTATCTCCAGGCTACGCTTCCAGACCTGTTTTTTATACTTTTTATTTGGAAACAGGTCTCTTAAGCCAGCAGGCATGGCTGGCTTCGAACCTGTGCGATCCTCCTGTCTCTGCCTCGCAAGCGCAGGGATTACAAGCGTGCGCCACCACGCCCGGCCTATTTTTTATTCTTTATTTTGAAACAGAGTCTCACTGAGTTGCAAAGGGCCAAAGTAGTACCTGAGGTTGTCCTCGAACTGCGATCCTCCTATCTCAGCCTCCCAAATGCTGGGATTACAAGTGTGTACCACCACGTCCGGCTAAAACCAGAAAGATTTCTAATATTGGAAACGCCAAACAAAGAATATAAAATATATGTTTAACGTGTTTTAAGAACTATAAAGGAGGCCAGTCATGATGGTGCCTTGTAATCCTAGTACTTGGGAGGCTGAGACAGGAGAATCGCAAATTCAAGGCCAGTCTCAGCTACTTAGTGAGGCCCTCCACAACTTAGTGAGACTTGTTTCAAAATAAAGAATAGGGCTGGGGGTACAGCTCAGAGGTAGAATGCCCCTCGGTTCCATTCCCAGCATGAAGAACCAACTAAATATATATATATATATATATATATATTCTGAGCCCAGGAGACTCAGAAGAGCCCCTTCCTTGCAGACTAGGGGCTTTTAATGGCGTGTTAGGGGGGAGGGAAAGCAGAGCAGTCGTGTGTTTCTCTGATTGCCGGGCTTGATGTTGGGCCAGGGCAGGTGAATTTATGGGACTGAGGGCAGAGAGATGGTTAAAGCATTTTTCTGCTGTTCCTATTCTCAGCTTCCTCTGGCCAGGCCTCACAGTCAGGAAGACTATTGAAATGGAAGCAAAAAGCATTAAAGTAAAAATTGGCAAATAACACTACATTGGCATCAAGGAATTTTCATCAAATTTTCTCTGTGTGTGTTTGGTGCTGGGGATGGAACTCAGGGGCATTCTACTTCTCAGCTCAGCTATACTCCCCACCCAATTTTTTATTTGCTATTTTGAAACAGGTCTCATTAAGTTGTGGAGGGCCTCGCTAAGTAGCTGAGGCTGGCTGTGAACCCAGATCTTCCTGTCTCAGCCTCCCAAATACTGGGATTACAAGTGTGCACCACCTAGTTTCATCAAGTTTTCAATAGTCATATCACTTAATTTTAATGTCCCTACAAAAACCGATGTGATTTCTTAACTTTTTAAAAATTGAAAACCATTTTATATATTTAAGAAAACTTTAAGCCAAGCCAGGCCTGGTGGCACGCCCTGTAATCCCAATACTTGAGAGGCCGAGACAGGAGAATTGCAGGTTTGCGGCCAACCTCAGCTACTTAATGAGGCTCTCCACAATTTAGAACCCGTTTCAAAATAAAGAAGCCAGGCACAGCGGCACATGCTAGTAATCCCCCCGCTTGGGAGGCACAGGTTCAAAGCCAGCCTCAGCTACTTAGTGAGACTCGCAGCAACTTAGCGCCTTTATAAGATTAAGGAAGTTTCCTTTTATTTCTCATCTGTCATTTATTTTCTTGTGATGAGAGGGTGTGGCCCCTATTAGATACTGTTTGTGCATCTATGGGGAGGGTCACGTGAGTATTCTTCAGTCTGCTAAGGCGGCATCTTTCATTATGTGTTTGTGTAACATTAAATTAGCTTTGTGTTCCTGGAAAAGTCCCAGTGGGCCACGATGCTCTGTATATCCTGCCATTTCAGGTTTGTCATTGACTTGTCTCTGGTGTCTGCAACTCTACTTATTAGTGAAGTTGACCTATAATATTCCGCTTTTGTCATTTGTTTTCAGTATCAAGATTATGACAGGCTCAGAAAATGAGTTGGAGAGTTCCTTTTTATCCATTTTCTGGAAGAATCTCTTCCTTGAAGGCTCAGTGGAACTCCACACTCCTGGAGCTTTTCTTTTTTCTTTTTCTTTTTCTTTTTCTTTTTCTTTTTTTTTTTTTTTTTGTATTGGGGATTGAACCCAGGGCCATTTACCTCTTAGCTACATCCCCAGCACTATTCTTGTTTAAGTACTGGGAAAGGAACCCAGGGGCATTCTACCTCTGAACTATAACTCCAGCCCTATTTTTTATTCTTTGTTTTAAACAGGGTCTCACTGAGTTGCGGAGTGCCTCACTAAGTAGCTGAGGCTGTCCACGAACCACGATCCTCCTGTCTCAGTCTCCCGAATGCTGGGATGACAAGTGTGCACCACTATGCCCAGCTCCCAGCACTATTTTTTATTCTTAATTTTGAAGCAAGGTCTCACCAAGTTGTGGAGGGCCTCGCTAAGTAGCTGAGGCTGGCTGTCAACCTGCGATCCTCCTGTCTCAGCCTCCCAATTACTGGAATTACAAGCCTGTGCCACCACACTCAGCCTGGAGTTTTCTTTGAGATTAAATACTTCTTGACTCTTATTTGGCTCTGGAATGTCCCCAAAGGCTCATGTGTTGAGGGCTTGGTCCCAGTGTTGTGATACGCAGAGATGGTGCCCCTGGGAATGACTGGGCAATGAGGGCTCTAACCTCATCAATAACTAATCTATTGAGGGATTTGCAGCTGAATGGACTTCTGGGAAGTGGTGTGAACTGAAGTGTGTGAAGCCTCGTTGAAGGAGTGGGTCCTTGGGGCCTGTACCTTGTCCCTAGCACCTTTCTCTCAGTTTTCAGCCTCCACGAGATCAGTGGCTTGGCTTTGCCGTTTCGTTTGAAGATCCTGTTTTCCACATACGTTAGGGAGTTTTCAAGGTGCTGTCTCTGATTCTTTTCACTTTCAGTTTCTAGATTGGACAATGGAGAGAGCAGTTATTCGATACAGGATTGTACGTTCTATTTTCTTTCCTCCAGCTTCTTCCTTTTCTCTGTTTATTTGGCTCACTGTAAGCACCTTACAATTTTTACCCATGCAACCAATTAGAATGTTAGTTATATCTATTTGTAACTTGCTGTTTTTAATTTACTTATAAGAACTGTAATGAAGTTGAGCCGGGCGTGGTGGCGCACACTTGTAATCCCAGCATTCGGGAGGCTGAGACAGGAGGATCGTGGTTCACCGACAGCCTCAGCTACTTAGTGAGGCCCTCCGCAACTCAGTGAGGCCCTGTTTCAAAATAAAAATAAAAAATAGGACTGAGGGTGTAGCTCATAGATAGGATGCCCCTGGGTTACATCCCTAGTATGGCAAAAAAAAAAAGAAAGAAAGAAAGAAAGAAAGAAAGAAAGAAAGAAAGAAAGAAAGAAAGAAAGGAAGGAAGGAAGGAAGGAAGGAAGAAAGAAAGAAAGAGAAAAAGAATTGTAATAAAGTTGTTTTGTTCTCAATTTGTTCTTTAATTCTGTAATATCCCTTTTTGTCTCCTCCTTGTATGTGTGGGGGATGCTGGGGATTGAACCCAAAGGCTTTCTATTTCTGAGCAAAACCTCCAGCCGTATTTCATTTTTTATTTTGAAGCAGTCTCACTAAGTTGCTGAGGCTGGCCTTGAACCTGTCATCCTCCTATCTCGACCTCCCAGGTACTGGGATTACAGGTGTGCACCATCACACCTGACTTCTCCTGCTATTTTTTAAAGCCTCTTTTTCTCTGAATGCTTGTCATATTGAATTCATAATTTTACTAAGTTATCTGATAGCTTGAGGCATTCATAAAGGAGTGCGTTTCTGAATCTGCTGTATTTACTTCCAAAAAGATCTGAGCTTGTCTTTGATTTTTAAAATGTTAAAGTGGCCAAGGACTGAACTATGGACTTTCTTCCCTTTTCTTCTCCTTCCTTCCTTCTTCCCTCCCTCCTTTTCTGATATGCATTCTATCCAACCTATGGCGTAGTTACAAGATAGTGCTTTTAAGCCATTGCACCTTTTTGCAAGACAGTCCAGGTGGGGGCGAGGGAGAGCTTGCCTGAGATTGAAGCTGCCCTTGCAGGAAGCGGGTCCCTGCCTCTGAAACCCATTACATGTGTGGTAGACAGAATAATGGCTCCCCTAGGATGTCCATACCCTAATTCCCAAACCGGCAAATACTTTACCTTACATGAATAAAGGTAGTTTGCAGATGTGATTAGGGCAAATATCTTTAGCTGTCGGGCATATCCTGAATTATCCAGGGAGCCTTATAAGAGGAAAATATAATCACAAAGTCCCTTATGAGAGTCAGTGAGAGATGGGGTGATACAATGAAAGCAGGTATTTGGATAATGTGTTTTGAAGATGGAGACAGACACGAGTCAAAAGACGCAGGCGGCCTCTAGACACCGCCAGTGGCCGGGAGCCGTCCCTGAGACCCTCCGGAAGGAGCGCAGCTCTGCGGCACCTCCATCTTAGCCCAGTGTGAAGCATAGATTGGCCCTCTGCCCCCCGGAACTGGAAGATAATAAATGTGTGTTGTTTGTGATAGTTTGTGGTAGTAGCAATAAAAAATGTCCGCATACATCCCCTGGCTGGGGTGAGCCTGATCTGATGCCTGTTCATCCCCAGAACTCAGCAGCAAGTGGGCAGACGGCAGGCCCCTCAGGCCTTCTGGTCTTTGGGAGTTTTCCTGGTGACAGGTGTGGGGGTTGTGCCTCCAGGACGCCTGCTCAGTCCACAAAGCCCTGACCGTGGCCGGGCCTTCCTCACTCCTCCCCTTGGACGTTGGACAGGCCGGGGCCATTCTGAACGCCCTAAACTAGGAATTTCTGCATCTTTTCTTCCTCATCATCTTTTGAATTATAAACATAAGGTTATGCCTTTTTTATTTTTTATTTTATTTTTAGTATTGAGGGAAGCCAGGGGCATTCTATCTCTGAGCTAAACACCAGCCCTTTTATTTATTTATTTTGAAACAGGGTGTCACTAACGCTGCTGAGGGCCTCACTAAGTTGCTACGACTGGTTGCCTTTTCCCATAACTAGTTACTGTTGATGAATTTTTCACCCATCTATTTTTAGTTAATCCCCATGGCATTTCAGGAAGGAAACTCGGTAGCCTCACTTGAAGCCGCCATACTTACCTGGAAGTCTATACTGCAGCTTTCAGCTTTTCATTGCCATACATTTTCTTCTTGGTCTCAGATCATCCCTTCTTTTGCTGCTGTGTCATCTTGGAATCATGAATGAGATTTTTTTTTTTTTTCAGTACTGGGGATGGAACCCAGGGGCATTCTACCTCCAAGCTACACCCGCAGCGTGATCTTTTATTCTTTTGGAAGCCAGGTCTCACTGAGTTGCAAGGTCCCCACTAAGTAGCTGAGGCTGTCCCCGAACCATGTGAATGAGAAATTATTTTTTTTGTGTGTGTGTGGGTCTGGGGATGGAAGCCAGGGGTATTCAACCTCCGAGCTACACCCCCTGCCCTATTTTTTATCCTTTATTTTGAAACCTGGTCTCACTGAGTTGCAGAGAGCCTCACTAAGTAGCTGAGGCTGTCCGCGAACCGCGATCCTCTGGTCTGAGCCTCCTGAATGCTGAGATTACAAGCGTGCGCCACCATGCCCGGCTGAGAAATTATTTAAAACTATCTCTATTTATTTTTGCAGTACTGGAGATTGAACCCAGGGGCATTCTACCTCTGAGCTACACCCCCAGCCCTATTATGTATTCTTTATTTTTTAAACAGAGCCTCATTAAGTTGTAGAGGCTGACTGTGAACCTGCAATCCTTCTGTCTCAGCCTCCCAAGTACTGGGATTACAAGTGTGCACCACCACATCCAGCTCGAAACAATCTTTTTTTTTTTTTTTTAAATAAGAAGTTAACCAGGTGTGGAGGTACATGCTTGTAATCCCAGAACTTGGGAAGCTGACATAAGAGAATCAGCTACTTAGTGAGACTCTGTTTCAAAATAAAAAATAAGAGCTAGGCATTATGGCACACACTTGTAATCCCAGCATTCCGGAGGCTGAGACAGGAGGATTGCAGTTTGCGGACAGCCTCAGCTACTTAGTGAGGCCCTCTGCAACTAAGTGAGACCCTGTTTCAAAATAAAGAATCAAAAATCAGGCTGGGGGTGTAGCTCAAAGGTAGAATGTCCCTGGGTTCAATCCCCAGCACTACAAAAAATAAAAATAAAAAATAAAACAAAAAACAGGGCTGAAGATGTAGCTCAGATAGAATTCTCCTGGATTCAATCTCCACTACCACCAAAAAAAAAAAAAGTCAATTTTTTAAAGACATTTGCTCCAATATACAAAGTAATTGTTATTTATTTTAGTACTAGGCTTAGTACAGGTTGAACCCAGGGACATTCTACTTCTGAGCTATATCCCATCCCTGTTTTATTATTTTATTTGGAAACAGGGTCTTGGTAAGTCGCTGAGAGTCTCACTAAATTGCTGTGGCTGGCCTTTAAACTGTGATCTTCCTGTTTTAGCTTCCAAGTATTGGATTACAGGCATTGGCTACTACAATTAGCTAAATCTTTTTTTTTTTTTTTTTTTTTTTTTGTAGTACTGGGGACAGAAAGAACCCAAGGGCATTCTACCTCCAAGTTACACCACCAACACTATTTTTTATTCTTTTTTTTTTTTTTTTTTCAGTTCTGGGGATGGAAGCTAGGAGCATTCTACCTCCAAGCTACAACCCCAGCCCTGTTTTTTATTCTTTATTTTAAAACAGAGTCTCACTGAGTTGCAAAGGGCCTCACTAAGTAGTAGCTGAGGCTGTCTTCAAACCTCGATCCTCCTGCCTCAGCCTCCCAAATGCTGGTATTACAAGTGTGCACCACCACGGCTGGCTTTTATTCTTTTATTTTGAAACAGGTCTCACTAAGTTGAGCAGGGCCTCACTAAGTAGCTGAGGCTGGCTGTGAACCGCGATCCTCCTGTCTCAGCCTCCTGAATGCTGGGATTACAAGTGTGCGCCACCAAGCCTGGCTCAGCTAATTCTTATTCTTTTGAAGATAGCAGAACGTTTTCGAAATATTTCCATTTTTATTATGTTTTATTATTTATGCTCATACTTTTAACTAGAGATTGAAACTGAATGCCATTGATTTGTGAGTGAAGAAAGGTCTGTGCTGGAGATCTTTCTGGAAGCAGCACTGTCTCCCAGAACAAAGACAGCACAGGGTGCTCAGCGGAGCCGCTTACGCACAGCAGCAGGGAGCCTGGTAGCTCTTGCCAGCAGAGGTGGGCGTGTGCTCCTGAGCAGGCTCAGGTATTCAAAAATGGCCAAGGGGAACAACTTCTAAGCGGAGGATTGGGCGTTATGACCAGCGAAGTTTACTGCTGAAACTTCGCTGAAAACAGTGAGTCAGTGAGCGGAGCGTGGTGGTCACGCTTGTAATCCCAGCACTTGGGAGGCTGAGACAGGAGGATCGCGGTTCTCCTTCTTAGTGAGCCCTTTGCAGCCCAGTCAGTGAGACCCTGTTCTCTTTCTATCTTTCTTTCTTTCTTTCTTTCTTTCTTTCTTTCTTTCTTTCTTTCTTTCTTTCTTTCTTTCTTCTTTCTTCCTTCCTTCCTTTCTTTCTTGGTACTAAGAATGGACATTCTACATCCTTGCTACACCCCCAGTCCTATTTTTTTATTCTTCAGTTTGAAAAAGGGGCTCATGAGTTGCAAATCCTCCTGCCTCAGCCTCCCAAATGCTGAGATTACAAGCGTGTGCCACTACGCCTGGCTCTAAGATCCCTGTTTCAAAATAATGAATAAAAAATAGAGCTGGGGGTGTAGCTCAGAGGTAGAATGTCCCTGGGTTCCATCCCCAATACAAAAAAAAAGAGTGAGTCAGAGTAACTCCATGATTAGGTTTCTATCTGAAACAGAAAAACAACTTGGGTGATTAGCCAAAATTTAAAGGGGGGAGCTTCCCAGTACTTGGGAGGCTGAGACCGTAGGATCGTAGGTTCAAAGCCTTAGTGAGGCCCTCTGCAACTTAGTGAGACCCTGTTTCAAAATAAAGAATAAAAAATGGGGCTGGGGGTCTAGCTCAGAGGTAGAAAGCGCTTGGGTTCAATCCCCAGTACTCCAAAAATTAGTAAATAAATAAAAATAAAGGGGAACAGCATAGTATAGAAGCTTACTCCTTAAAGTACAGTTGTGAGCAAGCTGTGTCATTTGCATACACCACACATGTCTGTGTCTTTCTGCAGTGTCAGAATTTACAGATAATAAACCACAAGCCTCACCTCTCCCTGGTTGCTCATCAAACAGCACCCACGGCTCACTTGGTGCCATGACTGAGGCAGCAGCAAATTCTATATCTAACCTTCAATTCTAATGTCTCTAACACCCGATTCATATATCTATCCTACCTTACGCAGTGATGTATATATAGGTTACAGAAAGCCTAAGAAAGGGCTAGAATGGCTGTGGGCTCCCGAGGCATCTAGAGCAGGGTGGGGGGGCACGCGCGAAGCAGAGTCCTTGCGGTCAGATAAGAGTTTCCACTGTTGCCGGGTATCCAGCAGCATTGGCGAAGCCCTTTCAGTGTCAGCTCGAGGTGCCAGCTCAGTGGGCCTCGAGGCTGAGCTGAAGCCTGGGGCCAGAGAAGCCAAGGTCCATCTCCATGGTGATTTTCCAGGGCAAGGCTCCTGACGATTAACCAGATGACAGGGTCTGAGTGCCGCCATGACCAGTCCTAGGTGCTCCTCTTTTTCTGGGTCTCAGGTAAGGAGGTTGTTTTGATAGACGGTTGGATTGGTTCCCTGAGAAAGCTCCAGCCCAAGGCCGGGCCTAGCCGCTCCATCCCTGCCCCCAGACTCAGTTTCAGTTTCCTGGGAGGGTCCAACCCCTTCCCTGAAAACCGAGCAAACTATCTGCATGCCATTTCTGTTAACCAGTGAGTTTAAGAGGCCATTAGACCCTCCAATGAGATGCGACATCCAGCCTGGTTAGCCAATGACAACACGCCAACTCAGCCTAAAACTGTATTAAACCCCAAGCACAGCCATATTCATTCATTCTCTCTCTCTCTCTCTCTCTCTCTCTCTCTCTCTCTCTCTCTCTCTCCTTCTACTTTCGCCCCGTCCATTGCGGAGTAAATCTCTTGGTTGTATGGTTGTCTTCAGTGCAGTTTTTGCCCTTCAGTTTTATTCGGTGGTCTGGTATGTTTGATAAGCTCACAGGCCTGGTTTTCTGCTATGGGGTTCATTCACTCACGTATCCATGTGCTACTGATTTAATCAGTAAGTTCGCAAGTGGTCATGATTTATAAGCCGGGCATGGTGGCACGCACTTGTAATCTCAGTACCCAGGAGGCTGAGACAGGAGGATCGCAGGTTCAAGGACAGTCTCAGCAAGGAATGAGACTCATCAAACTAGTGAGGCCCTGTTTCAAAACAAAATTCAAATAGGGCTGGGGTGTAGCTCAGAGGTAGAATACCCTGGATTCAATCCCTAGTGCCCCCCCCAAAAGTCTCATTATTTATTAGCACAATTTGTCAGTTTGTGCCCAGAGCTGATGCCGAGCAGATGGTGGCTGTTTGCTTATTCAAACCAGGCGCAAAGTCATTCCACCTCAGCACTTATCTCCGTGTCTCGAGCTGCTGCTTTACCAAGTGGAGTAACTCTGGGTCGGCCTGGCCTGCTCCCAGTGCCCGGCTCCCAGGCAACCAGCGGCGGCGCGCAGAGAACCCCAGCAGGGAGGGCCCCAGGCAAATGGCCAAGGCCTACATGCGAGAGGAACTTAAAATGGATAAATTTCTAGGTTTCTCTTGACGCAAGTGTTCAGCTTCCTGAGAAAGATAGGAAGATGGTTGGTGCTTGAAACATCTCAAAAGAAAGATTCGTTAGAGCGTCCTGAGTTAACCAGGCCGGGCCTCGGAGTGGAGGTAAGTTAAGTCAAATGGCCGAATCCTAGTCTTCCCTCAGTGCCTCAATCCCTGGATTGACTCCTCTTCTCTTTGGGTTGACACTGGGGAGGGATCATGAGCCTTTAGCCTAGTGTCCAAACATGTTTGCTTTTAAATGTTTGGCTAATGCTGTTAAGTCTTAATGTTCGGGACCTTGGCATTAGTTCCATTCAATTTAATAAATTTTTTCTCTGTGTAAGTACAAGGTGGATAGTTACTTAAGGGAGATGATGCAGATAATTAGAAATTCGGTTTCTTGGATCAGAGGTGGAATTTTCTAGAAGGCATGCATCATGTCCACAGCCATTTTGCCAGGGCAGTGGGGTAGGCTGCAGAAAGCCCAAGAAGGTGCGCAGAGGCCGTGTGCAAGACGTGTGACTCATTGGGGGAGTGCACAGACATCAGTGAGACCTGATTTTCGGGCCCAGGCGTGCCCTCATTGTTCTCCTAATTGGCTGGGCTTTGGGGGAAAGAAAGTGGACATTTAGAGGCATACTGATCTACGGTCCCCCTTTTCTTTAGGGACAATACAGCATATGAACATGGGTCTTGGTCAGACTATTTTTTTCTTTTACAGCCTGGGGATTGAACCCAAAGCCTTCTACATGCTAGGCAAGCTCTCTACCACTGAGCTACACACTCGGCTTGAGTCTACCCTTCTCGATTTGTTTTTTAAATGAGTTATTAGCTGGGCGTGGTGGCACATTCTTGTAATCTCAGTACTTTGGGAGGCTGAGACAGGAGGATCACAGGTTTGAGGCCAACCTCAACAACTTAGTGAGACCTTGTTTCAAAACAAAACTCAAATAGGGCTGGGGGTATAACTCAGAGGTAGAACATCCCTGAGTTAAATCCTCAGTGCCAAAAAAAAAAAAAAAAGATAATTCAGAAGTATGATATGAGAAATGCAAATGACAAGCTGGTGAGTTGTTTCAGTAACAGTGGGGTTTTTCTCTAAGTGTCAAACAGCAACAATATCTTGGAAATAAACTGCTTTTTAGCCGGGCGTGGTGGCGCACACTTGTAATCCCCGTGCTGGGGAGGCAGAGACAGGAAGATCACACAGGTTCGAAGCCAGCCTCACTAGCTTAAGAGACCCTGTTTCCAAATAAAAGTATAAAATAGGTCTGGGAGTGTAGCCTGGAGGTAGAAGGGTTTCCAGGAACCCCAGTACCACAATAAATAAATAAATAAATAAATAAATAAATAAATAAATAAATAATAAATACTGCTTTTAAAGTTCACTAAAATTCAAATAGAATCTGGGTGTGGTGGTACACGCTTGTAATCCCAGTACCTGGGAGGCTGAGACAGGAGGATCACAGGTTGACATATAGATGAAGGCCTCTGCAACTCAGTGAGACCCTGTTTCAAAATAAAAAGTAAAATAGGGCTGGAGGTGTGGCTCAGAGGTAGAATGTCCGTCTGGTTCAGTCCCCAACACACACACACACACACGCAGAGATCCCCAAACTCATCCTGAACAGATGAACCCAGTACGTTTAGACACATTTTGACAGCAAGTCTGGTCACAAGTCTCTAGCACTTTCCGTGTGTGTGTATGTGTGTGTGTGTGTGTGTGTGTGTGTGTGTGTGTGTGTGTGTTATTGACTGCCATTTTGTATCAAATAGGTTGTGATGTTTTTCTTCTTGTCCTTTAGTAGCACACCAAATTTCAGAAGTCAAAAAACCTTTGATATCATGGAGCAAACAAAAACAAAAGTTATCTTGCTTCATTTAGTCAACACACTCTTCCTTAAACAAATTCTTGCTGAGCACATGTTTGGGTAAACTGGCCATCATCATCTTTGTACCCAAAGAATCAATGAACTCAGCTCGTGGAGAAACATGAAAGTCATGAGTTCCCAGATCCTCTGGCAAGCACATATTAGCTCCAACTATGTTCAATTCAGATTGCCCAGTCAAAATGGATTTTACTTTAACATTCTTCTCTACAATAATAATAATAATAATAATAATAATAATAATAATAATCAATTAACTGGAGCCTTTAGAAGTTCAAGCCACAGTCAGGTGTGGTGGCACATGCTTGTAATCCCAGCACTTGGGAGGCTGAGACAGGAGGATCCGTGTTTGCGAACAGCCTCAACGACTTAGCAAAGCCCTTTGCAACTCAGTGAGACTCTGTTTTTAAAATAAAGAATAAAAAATAGGGCTGGGGGTGTAGCTCAGAGGTAGAATGCCCCTGGGTTCAATCCTCAGTACTGCAATAAATAAATAAATAAATAAATAAACTAACTCAAGCCACTCTCTATAAGGGTATTTGATCAACTCTTGAAAGAATAATCCATAAAGTATCTATATGGGTGGACATGGTCAGTCTGCAGATTCTTTGAATTAAGCCAGTAGATATTTTTAGAGGTGCTTCTGAGAGCATACTACCATTGAGAAACACAGTATTTAAAAATACTTCTTTAGCTTGGTGTGGTGGCGCATGCTTGTAATCCCAGTATTTGGGAGGCTGAGACAGAGGTTTGTGCAGGTTTGAAGCCAGCCTCAGCAACTCAGTTGAACCGTGTTTCAAAATAAAGAATAAAAAATAGGCCTGGGGGTGTACCTTGGAGGTAGAATGCCCCTGGGTTCAACACCTAGTTCTGCAAAAAAAAAGAAACAAACAAAAAAAAAACCCCACAAAAAACAAAAGACACAACTCCTTTGCCTCAGTACCAAGGACAAAGGTTTCTTTGACAGCAGCTTGTTCTGCAGTGGGTTCCTAGATAATGATCTGTTTGAAGCTACATCTTTTTCCACATTTCTAGAGGTCATTTTAATACATTATTCACCTGTTATTAAATGAATTTTTATTTATTTTTATTTTTATTTTTAGGTGGTACTGGGGTTCCTGGAAGCCCTTCTATCTCTGGGCTACACTCCCAGACCTATATATACATATACATATACATATACATATACATATACATATACATATACATATACATATATATATATACATATACATATTTATTTTTTTGGAAACAGGGTCTCTTAAGCCAGCACGGCTGGCTTCGAACCTGCGCGATCCTCCTGTCTCCGCCTCCCAAGCGCGGGGATTACAAGCGTGTGCCACCACGCCTGGCACTAAATGAATTTTTAAAACTATGATAAAATATCACCCTTGGTGGTTTCGGAAGAAGGAATCTTCCCCTGAATCTGTGCCTCGGTGCCTCCTGGAAGGCTATGGAGAGCCAGGGATGCTCCTTGGTGAAGTACGCGGGTCTTCTCTGGGAAAAGCAAGGGCCGCCTACCTGGGAGCAGGGTCAGTGAGTATTACCATTTCTCTCCATCATGTTACAGAAAATACGAAGTTAGGAGAAGAGCTTGCCTTGAAAGAGCTCCAAATACTGATTTTTGTGTCCTCTGTACTTAATAGAGATGTGATAGTTATAATATGTAGATGCTTCTGGAAGGAAAGCCTACTGATCCAGCTCTTTTTTAGATGTGATTTATAATATAAATGATAGAAAGAGTGACAACGCCGGAATGAGAAGGGTCCCAGGCTCTCCGGACTGGGTAGAGGGCAGAGGGGCTAATATACAGCATCCAGCGGGCACTTGGGAGGTCCCTGCAGGCTGCTCACAAAGCCAAGCCAGGGACTCCTGTCCCGGCCGGGACCTCTGTGCCTTTCTCAGGACACTGTTGAGCATCCCTGCCAGAGATGGAGGTTGGAGGTGAGAGAATGCACAGACACAGAGTGGAGTTAAAGACCCAGGTCTCTTCATTCACTGCTAGTGTGTCTGGCACGTGACTAACACTGCAGTTATAATACTAACTACCTTGTGCACGGTTTTTGCTAATGCACTGTCAGGAGGCCACATTTTGTTTTTCCAGCTCTAGGGATGAGTTTGCACTGGATCACTCCCGGCCTGTGTGACCGGTTGAGTGCTATTGGGAGCTGAGGCGGCTGGGCTGTGAGTTCACCCAGGTCCCCTGGCACACGTGGGCCCTCACTCTCACAGTGAGCGCAGCTCACCTAGCGAACCGCTCCCGAGTTTTAGTGCACTCACACTTGGACTCATCACAAGAAATTTTAAAAAGGTAAATGAAAATCTATCCATAAACAAAAATCTCCTTTTAGCTCCAGCAAAATGGGACTTCTCCGTTGTACGTGAGCGATGGTAACAGGAGCACTGAATCAGGAGTCCAAAGGTTTCGATCCCGGTCCTCCCTTCCCATTGCCCAACTCTGTGGTGTTGGACAGGTGTGCTCTTTCTGACCTTCAGTTGCCTTGACTGTAAGGAGAGGGCGCTTTACATTCTCTAACCCACCGTGTGCTCATAGATTCTGCAGCGTGGATACCCTGCGTACTGTGAGATCTAACAGTCAGCAAACTTTATAGGCACGCACAGGGGAGCAGGAGGAAAGGCAAGGAACAAGAAACTGCAGCTCATATATGGCCTTTTTACTTCAGGGAACTGTTTTGAGATATGAATAAAATAATTTATACAAGTGCATGATAAGCAACCAAGAACTTTTTAAAATAAAAATCTAGCATTCTCCCCATGTTTGGTTTCCACAGATGTGGAGTCTTGGTCTTTCCCTGCCTTCATAGGTGGCCGATGCCTCTGAGACCAAACTCAATGTAAGAGTCTCTGTTCTTTACAGCTAGGGCTGGTCTGGTCTGACTTCTCCCCATTCATCACAATTGGGTGGTCTGTGGTGATCCCTGAGATCCTACTAGTTGGATCTAGTGTTAAGCATAGGTCTCCCTTCGTGCTTTCCACTGATGCAGAGCCTGAGTCTGTCTGAGCCTCTGCTATGTCCAACAGCAGACTCTATCCCTGTCTTTGCCGGGTTGAACCACAAAATCTCAGACCCAGGGAGTTTATTGCAGCTGTGAGAGTCCCTGTGGGTACTGCTTTGGGTGTTCTCCCACAGGGATGGCGGCTTCACTTATGGTGTTGTTGGGATCTCTGGAGGGGATGTTGGGCTTGGCTGCCACTGATGCAAGTTGTAGCCAGTGTTTGCACAGGAGGAACTGATTAATTATAATTCCACTGATCTGCAACCGCTTACATCAAGTCCTTGGTTGTTTTCATGTTTGTCTCTGGAGTCCAGTGCAGTGAAGCAAGATGGCCGCAGCACCTGTGGCCAGGAAGCAGGCGGGTTTCTTTTCTGGTGTTGTTGAGCACCGCTCTGGATCTCTGGAGGGTGTAGTGAGCTCGGTCGCCACTACTGGAAGTTGTAGCCAGTGTTTGCACAGGAGGAACTAATGGCTCACAAGTCCAATGATCTGCAGCTGCCTTCTTGACTCTCTGGGTACAGTGAGGCAAGATGGCGCACTGTGGCGCCCATGGCTGCAAGGCGGGCAACTTTCTTTTCTGCTCTCTGATTGTTCTTCTATCCTTTTTTCTGCCATCTTGTACTTACTGTTTTATTTTTCTAGTTATAGTATTATCTGGCTTTTGTAGAACACTGTTTTTAAGGCAATGGAGATCGAGTGTCAGGACTGGTGTGTGTTGCTGCCCTTGATCACCATCTTCCCAGAAGTTATAATTCAGGTTTGATTAAAAGTGAGACCACAGACCACACATCTCAACAGCAGGAATACTGATATAAGTAATTTTGAGAATAGCAGTGTATTAGAGTAGATGCCATTTTTATTTATTCAGATAAGAGCAAAGACTAGCAGATAGTTGTATAATTTAAATTATGAAATATTAAGTTGTACCTATTATTATTTTAATTTCTTTTGGTACTGGAAATTGAACCCAAGAGACATTCTACCACCAATCTCTACCTCCGGGTCAATATATATATACATGTATATTTGGTGGTACAGGGGTTCCTGGAAACCCTTCTACCTTTTGGCTACACACCCAGACATATTTTATATTTTTATTTGGAAACAGGGTCTCTTAAGCCAGCAAGGCTGGCTTCAGACCAGCGCAATCCTCCTGTCTCCGCCTCCCAAGAGTGGGGATTACAATCGTGTACCACCACGCCCAGCTATATTTTGTTTTGAAATAGGGTCTCACTAGGTTACTGAAAGTCTGGATAAATTGCTGATACTGTCCTCCATCCTATGATCCTCCTGTTTTAGCTTCCCAAGTACTGGGATTACAAGCATGTGCCACCACACCCAGCTTTATTCTAAATCTTTACATCAAAAGGCTGACTTTGTCTACCAAAAAAGACAAAAAGTTCCTGTAAAATTGAGAGGTCTCTCTCCAAGTTTTAAGGACAGTTGATTTTAAACATTTAGAATATAAATCATTTCAGCTGATGGTGGTACACGCTTGTAATCCCAGCATTTGAAAGGCTAAAATGGGAGGATTGCAGTTTAATCCTTAGTGATGCCCTTTGCAACTCAGTGAGACCTTGTTTTCAAATAAAGAATAAAAGAAATAGGGCTGGGAATGTAGCTTGGAGGTAGGCCATTGCCCTGGGCTCCATCCCCAGTACCTCAAAAAAAAAGGAATATAAAATATTTTATTAATTTCATTAAGGCAATTTATTAAAATGTCAAATATTAGCTGGGTATGGAGACACACACTTGTAATCCCAGTACTTGAGAGGCTGAGAAAGGAGGATTCTAGGTTCACGGCCAGCCTCAGCTACTTAGGCCCTCCACAACTTAGTGAGACCCTGTTTTAAAAATAGGTTAGAGGATATACCCTGGAGGTGGAAATGCCTGGGTTTCACCCTCCACTACCACACACACACACACACACACACACACACACACACACACACACACACAGAATAAAGCCTGGTTTGGTGGCGCATGCTTATAATCCCAGAGCTTGGGAGGCTGAGACAGGAGGATCGCATGGTTTCAAAGCCAGCCTCAGCTACTTAGTGAGGATCTCAGCAACTTAGTGAGACCCTGTTTCCAAATAAAGTATAAAATAGGCCGGGCGTGGTGGCGCACGCTTGTAATCCCCATGCTTGGGAGGCTGAGACAGGAGGATCACACAGGTTCGAAGCCAGCCGCAGCTACTTAGTGAGGCTCTCAGCAACTTAGTGAGACCCTGTTTCCAAATAAAATATAAAATGGGTCTGGGAGTATAGCCCAGAGGTAGAAAGCCTCTGGGTTCCACCCAACGTACCACCAAAAACAACAACAACAACAACAAAAAAAAAACCCAGCCCCCTCACTTAGCAGTTAAGCTACCCTGGGCATGCAGGAGGGAGGCCTTGAGCAGAGCCCAGGAGAAGAATGAGCATCTCCCTGCCATGGACAGGTGAGGACAGTCCAGGCACAGGGCACTGCCTCTACAGCTGTGCAAAAGGTGGAAATAGAGCCGGGCGTGGTGGCGCACGCTTGTAATCCCAGCATTCAGGAGGCTGAGACCTGGAGGATTGCGGTTTGCGGACAGCCTCAGCAACTTAGTGAGGCCCTATGCAACAATGAGACCCGGTTTCAAAATAAAGAATAAAAAAAAAAAAATAGGACAGGGGGTGTAGCTCGGAGGTCAAATGCCCCTGGGTTCTATCCCTAGACCTGCAAATAAATAAATAAATTAATTAATTAATAAATAAAATAAAATAAATAAAGTATAAAATAGGTCTGAGAGTATAGCCTGGGTGTAGAAAAGCCCCTAGGTTCCACTCCCAGTACCATCACCAAAAAAAAAAAAATTGGGCTGGGGGTATAGCGCCTCTGGTTACACACACACACACACACACACACACACACACACACTGATAGGTCGGGTCCCTTCCTTCCCACACAGGATCCTACAGCGGGGACAGGAGGCAGAACCCTGGAAGCCAGAGCGGAGATGTCACGAGACTCCAGACATCATAAGACAGACTCCAGATGCTACGAGACTCCTGATGTCACAAGACAATCGGCATTCCCGCACTGCTACCCCCACTCCCAACCCCCCCACCCTTGCTACAAAATATCGGTACTTCTTCTTCGCCGTGTGACTCTGCTGACTGCATGGCTCAGTGGTCCCTTCCCTCACGGTTGGTAGATATTGCCGGAAGAAGCCAGTTGATTAAAGCAGCTTTTGATAACTTGGCGGTGTTTACCTCCTTTGCGACTCCCTAGCTC
Organism: Muscardinus avellanarius; assembly: GCF_963383645.1. Lineage (NCBI taxonomy): Eukaryota > Metazoa > Chordata > Mammalia > Rodentia > Gliridae > Muscardinus > Muscardinus avellanarius. The sequence continues at coordinate 123,753,721 of NC_137788.1, forward strand.
AATTTCAATGATACACACACAAAGACAAAAATTATATTTACATGTTAAAGTTATAAATTATAATGCCAACCAAAGGCTCTTTTTTTGTGTGTGTGTGGTACTGGGGGTGGAACCCAGGGGCTTTTCTACCTCCGGGCTATACTCCCAGGCCTATTTTATATTTTATTTGGAAACAGGGTCTCACTAAGTTGCTGAGAGCCTCACTAAGTAGCTGAGACTGGCTTCGAACCTGTGCGATCCTCCTGTCTCAGCCTTCCAAGCGTAGGGATTACAAGCGTGCACCATCACGCCTGGCTTGAGCAACCAAAGGCTCTTATTTACTGACCATGCGCTGGTCAGCCTGCTTATCATGAATTCATATACCTGGTTCTGTTTAAATGAAACGAATCACAAAGATTCAGGAACATCTAAAAGTATCTTTGTGCAAAATGACATTGCACTAGTTAAATAAATATGCAACTCTAAAAGGCCAACTGTAAAACATAATGGAGATTAATTTTTATTCAACACATTAAAAATGAAGGAATGGAAAAAGGCATAGCAAACAAATGCAAAAGCAGGGTGACTATTAGTGGTACATAAAGAATAAGACAAAAGCATTTAATGCTTAATGCAAACAGTTTCTACTGGTAAAAGGTATAACTTACTGGGGAATTGTATTAGGAAAATTTATGCCAAAAAGAACAGAGGGTTCAATCAAAGAAGTAGAACCACACAGTATGTCTATATGTACCTAATGTATATACATAATGTACATGATATATTACATGTGCATATACTATAGTGAAATATAATTTATATAATATCTAGGCCAGCTGTCGTGGCGCACTCTTGTAATCACAGCATTTGGGAGGCCGAGATTGGGGGTAATTGTGGTTCACGGACAGCCTCAGCTACTTAGTGAAGTTCTCTGCAACTTAGTGAGACCCTGTTTCAAAATAAAGAATAAGGCAGGGGTCGCGCACGGTGCACACCAGCCAGGGCCCGGGTCGCGGGATCCTGGGCCCGGGCCGAACTGCGCGTAGCACGCCAGACCCCTAGAGAAAGCGGGCCCAGTAAGACGCTGGGTTCTGGGCGGGGGTCGCGCGCAGCGCACACCAGATGGGGCCCGGGTCGCAGGATCCTGGGCCCCGGGCCGAACTGCGAGTAGCACGCCAGACCCCTGGAGAAACCGAGCCCAGTAAGACACTGGGTTCTGGGCAGGGGTCGAGGGGCGGGGCACGCCAGCCGGGCCAGGGTCGCAGGACTCTGGGCCCCGGGCCGAACTGCGAGTAGCACCCCAGACCCCTGGAGAAACCGGGCCCAGAACAGAAAAAGATAAAGAAAAATATCGGAGAGGAGGTAAGAAAGCCGTTATGGATGCCAGGACACTGGAGATGCAGACAAAACTTATCTAAATGCACTGGAACTTATGGAAAAATTCGCCGTGAAAGAGGACTGCTATTTCTCTATATTGTTAAGAATCTCAGACATCACCTGTAAGGAGAGAGTTTAGCGGAGACCAAGAAGAAATGTGGTGTTGAAAGAGGTCTCCGCGATGGTGGTGGAGACTTGTATTCAGGAGAAGCAGAAACCGGATCCTACCAACTTTATTTTTTTGGAGAAATTACACCAAATGTCGAATGCTACCATCACGCATGCTTAGGAACACTGACAACATTCAGAGTGGAAAAAGAGCCTGGGAAGGATTTGAAACGGTGGAGGCAGTGGCAATGCCAGTGGCCAATACTCAGGGGAGGCAGAGATCTGATACATTACACCTGGAACCTTTGAAATAATAACCACAGAGACAGTGATCGAAACCTGCTGAGGGGTTAGGCGGGCGCCGGGGCCAGTGGCTGACATCGGAGCTTGCTGTGAGGCAAGGCCACTACTGAGGCCTCCGTGGCCGGGATTGGAACCTGCCTAGGGGTTAGACCGATGCTGGGGCCAGCGAGGCCGGCATTGGAGCCTGCCATGAGGCAAGGCCTGTGCTAGGGCCTCCGAGGTCGGGTCCGGAACCTGTTGAGGGGTTAGGCCAGTGCTGGGGCCAGCGAGGCCGGCATTGGAGCCTGCCGTGAGGCAAGGCCGGTACTGGGGCCTCCAAGGCCAGGATAAGAGCCTGACGAGGGGTTAGTCCAGTGCTGGGGCCAGCGAGGCCGGCATCAGAGCCTGCTGTGAGGCAAGGCCGGTGCTGGGGCCTCTGAGGATGGGACTGGAGCCTGCTGAGGGGTTAGGCCGGTGCTGGGGCTAGCGAGGCCGGCATCAGAGCCTACCATGAGGCAAGGCCGGTACTGGGGCCTCCGAGGTAAGAGCCTGCTGAGGGGTTAGGCCGGTGCTGGGGCCAGTGAGGCCGGCATCGGAGCGTGCCATGAGGCAAGGCCGGTACTGGGGCCTCCAAAGCCGGGATAAGAGCCTGCCAAGGGGTTAGGCCGGTGCTGGGGCCAGCGAGGCTGGCATCAGAGCCTGCCGTGAGGGAAGGCCGGTACTGGGGCCTCCAAGGCCAAGATAACAACCTGCCGAAGGGCTAGACCGGTGCTGGGGCCAGCGAGGCCGGCATCAGAGCCTCCCGTGAGGCAAGGCCAGCATCGGAGCCTGCCGTGAGACATGGCCAGTGCTGGGGCCTCCTAGGCCGGGAACGGAACCTGCCGAGTGGTTAGGCCGGTCTGGGGCCAACGAGGCCGGCATTGGAGCCTGCCGTGAGGCTAGGCCGGTGCTGGGGCCTCCGAGACCGGGATTGGAATCCTGCCAAGGGGTTAGGCCGGTGCAGGGGCCAATGGCCAGCATCGGAGCCTGGCGTAAGGCAAGTTCACTCCTTCGGCCTCCAAGGCCGGGACCAAAGCCAGCTTAGGGGTTAGACCGGTGCAGGGGCCAGCGAAACCAGAACTGGGGCCTCCCATGAGGCAAGGCCGCTGCTTGAGCCAGCGAGGTCTGGATCAGTCCACTGAGTAGCCAGGCCACTACTGGGACCATCAAGAGTGGGATTGGTACTTGCAACGCAGCATGCACAGAGAAATATCACAGAAAATATAAATCAGATGCTTCTCTTAATCAGCAATAACTAGGAGGAAAAGGGCAACAGGAAGAGGTTGAGCTATAGAAAGGGCCCTATAGTGAAGCAACTAATGTGACCAATCAGAGGGTATGTAATACTAGAGGACGGATCCTCTTTAAAAGGCAGGAGGTACATAAACAAATGTATCAAAGTAAATCACCAAAGAAGCGTGGGATGGAGGGAGGGGGAGGGAATGGGATGGGGGATGGAGAAGGGCTAATTGGATGATGTGTGCTTGTATATCCTCTCAAGTCTTGTACTCCAATGTGATTGATATATGACTACAATGCACCAATTTAAAAAATAAATTAATTTAAAAAAAAGAAATACACACACAAAAAAAAAAATAAAGAAAGAATAATTAGCCAGGCGTGGTGGCACACGCTTGTAACCCTAGTACTTGGGAGGCCGAGACAGGAGGATTGCAAGGGTTCGCAGACAGCCTCAGCTACTTAGTGAGGCTCTCAGCAACTTAGTGAGACCCTGTTTCCAAATAAAATATAAAATAGGCCTGGGAGTATAGCCCGGAGGTAGAAAAGCCCCTGGGTTCCACCCCCAGTACCACACACACACAAAAAAAGAGCCTTTGGTTGGCATTATAATTTATAACTTTAACATGTAAATATAATTTTTGTCTTTGTGTGTGTATCATTGAAATTGAGCTAGGGAGTCGCAGAGGAGGTAAACACCGCCAAGTTATCAAAAGCTACTTTAATCAACTGGCTCCTTCCGGCAATATCTACCAACCGTGAGGGAAGGGACCACTGAGCCACGCAGTCAGCAGAGTCACGCGGCGAAGAAGAAGTACCGATATTTTGTAGCAAGGGTGGGGGGGTTGGAAGTGGGGGTAGCAGTGCGGGAATGCTGATTGTCTTGTGACATCAGGAGTCTCGTAGCATCTGGAGTCTGTCTTATGATGTCTGGAGTCTCGTGACATCTCCGCTCTGGCTTCCAGGGTTCTGCCTCCTGTCCCCGCTGTAGGATCCTGTGTGGGAAGGAAGGGACCCGACCTATCAGTGTGTGTGTGTGTGTGTGTGTGTGTGTGTGTGTAACCAGAGGCGCTATACCCCCAGCCCAATTTTTTTTTTTTTTGGTGATGGTACTGGGAGTGGAACCTAGGGGCTTTTCTACACCCAGGCTATACTCTCAGACCTATTTTATACTTTATTTATTTTATTTATTTTATTATTATTATTATTATTATTATTATTATTTATTATTATTATTTGCAGGTCTGGGGATAGAACCCAGGGGCATTTGACCTCCGAGCTACACCCCCTGCCCTATTTTTTTTTTTTTATTCTTTATTTTGAAACCGGGTCTCACTGTTGCAGAGGGCCTCACTAAGTTGCTGAGGCTGTCCGCAAACCGCAATCCTCCAGGTCTCAGCCTCCTGAATGCTGGGATTACAAGCGTGCGCCACCACGCCCGGCTCTATTTCCACCTTTTGCACAGCTGTAGAGGCAGTGCCCTGTGCCTGGACTGTTCTCACCTGTCCATGGCAGGGAGATGCTCATTCTTCTCCTGGGCTCTGCTCAAGGCCTCCCTCCTGCATGCCCAGGGTAGCTTAACTGCTAAGTGAGGGGGCTGGGTTTTTTTTTTTTGTTGTTGTTGTTGTTTTTGGTGGTACGTTGGGTGGAACCCAGAGGCTTTCTACCTCTGGGCTATACTCCCAGACCCATTTTATATTTTATTTGGAAACAGGGTCTCACTAAGTTGCTGAGAGCCTCACTAAGTAGCTGCGGCTGGCTTCGAACCTGTGTGATCCTCCTGTCTCAGCCTCCCAAGCATGGGGATTACAAGCGTGCGCCACCACGCCCGGCCTATTTTATACTTTATTTGGAAACAGGGTCTCACTAAGTTGCTGAGATCCTCACTAAGTAGCTGAGGCTGGCTTTGAAACCATGCGATCCTCCTGTCTCAGCCTCCCAAGCTCTGGGATTATAAGCATGCGCCACCAAACCAGGCTTTATTCTGTGTGTGTGTGTGTGTGTGTGTGTGTGTGTGTGTGTGTGTGTGTGGTAGTGGAGGGTGAAACCCAGGCATTTCCACCTCCAGGGTATATCCTCTAACCTATTTTTAAAACAGGGTCTCACTAAGTTGTGGAGGGCCTAAGTAGCTGAGGCTGGCCATGAACCTAGAATCCTCCTTTCTCAGCCTCTCAAGTACTGGGATTACAAGTGTGTGTCTCCATACCCAGCTAATATTTGACATTTTAATAAATTGCCTTAATGAAATTAATAAAATATTTTATATTCCTTTTTTTTTGAGGTACTGGGGATGGAGCCCAGGGCAATGGCCTACCTCCAAGCTACATTCCCAGCCCTATTTCTTTTATTCTTTATTTGAAAACAAGGTCTCACTGAGTTGCAAAGGGCATCACTAAGGATTAAACTGCAATCCTCCCATTTTAGCCTTTCAAATGCTGGGATTACAAGCGTGTACCACCATCAGCTGAAATGATTTATATTCTAAATGTTTAAAATCAACTGTCCTTAAAACTTGGAGAGAGACCTCTCAATTTTACAGGAACTTTTTGTCTTTTTTGGTAGACAAAGTCAGCCTTTTGATGTAAAGATTTAGAATAAAGCTGGGTGTGGTGGCACATGCTTGTAATCCCAGTACTTGGGAAGCTAAAACAGGAGGATCATAGGATGGAGGACAGTATCAGCAATTTATCCAGACTTTCAGTAACCTAGTGAGACCCTATTTCAAAACAAAATATAGCTGGGCGTGGTGGTACACGATTGTAATCCCCACTCTTGGGAGGCGGAGACAGGAGGATTGCGCTGGTCTGAAGCCAGCCTTGCTGGCTTAAGAGACCCTGTTTCCAAATAAAAATATTAAACAGGTCTGGGAGTGTAGCCCAAAGGTAGAAGGCCCCTGCGTTTCATCCCCAGTACCACACACAAAAAGAAAATGAATAAAAAATAAAACAAGGGGTGTACCTTGGGAGTCAAAAGCCCCTGGGTTCTATCCCCAGACCCACACACACACACACACACACACACAAATATATATATATATATATATATATATATATATATAGTATATTATATATAATATATAACACATAACATATAACATATAATACAATATATACATACTATATTATCAAATGTCTATTGCAAAGATTGTACCTTATGCAATTTTGGGAGCTGGCTCAGCTGTCTCTTACAGGACTATTGTCTTTACGTCTGATGCTGAAGCTTGAAGTCATGGCGGGCAGTCAGGACGGCGTGATGGATGTAAAATGGGGAGGGAAGGGCAGTCTGGACCCTGCCAGCACAATTGGGAGCTTATGAGGAAGAACCGTTCTAGTTGCCTCTGAGCTTGATGGCTACAGATGTCCGACAAGAGCTCGATGTTTTGTCAAGGAGTCAAATGCACACACCTCGTGTAGGAGTTGGTGAAGCTGAAGGAGGATGCAGAACAGGTGGAGAAGCTGCAGGTCCGGATGCAGCTCCATTCCAAAGAGGTGAGCCAGCAGACAGGCCATGATTACTGAGAAGCAACATGGCTGTTACAGCAACTCTGCCCTTTGCCTCTTGCATGAGATCTCCTCTTGTGGTCAGCCCTAACCGGAAACAGAAAGAAAAGAAAATGTGGGGAAATTCATTCAGTTAACCAAGCTGACATATTTAAAAAGCCACCACAGAGCTGGATGTGGTGGCACAGGCCTGTGATCCCAGCACTTGGCTGGCTGAGACAGACTGCAGTTTCAAGGTCAGCATCAAAGCCAGGTGTGGTGGCGCCCACTTGTAATCCCAGCATTCGGGAGGCTGAGACAGGAGGATCACAGTTCGAGGACAGCCTAGGCAGTGAGGCCCTCTGCAACTCAGTGAGGCCTTGTTTCAAATAAAGAATAAAAAGTAGGGCTGGGGTGTAGCTCAGAAGTAGAATGGCCCTGGGTTCCATCCCTAGACCCACAACAACTAAAAAAGAGGACAGTGTCAGCAATGTAACAAGACTCTCAGGAACCTGGTGAGACCCTGCTTCAAACAAAAAATTTTAAAAGGGCTGGAAGTGTAGCTCAGAGGTAGAATGCCCCTGGATTCCATCCCCAATGCCAAAAAGAAAGGAAAAAGCTACCACAGACAACAGAGCATTGGCGTCCAGACATACAGGGCAAATCTTTCAGCAAGAATTTCACAGAATCATAATCGTAGTGAAAGATCTGAAGGTGCTTTCCTCGGAATTTGACAGGTCAAGTGTGGTAGACAGAATTCGAAGATGATCCGGTTTCCTGCCTCTGCTACATATATCCTTTGTAGTTCACCCACTCTAATATGAATCAGACTTGTGCCTATGATGTGACTATCACTGCTACAATTATGTTGCCTTATATTATATATTATACTTGGAGGTTTTGCAGAAGCAAGAAAGGCCCTCAATCAGTTGACCTTGAGTTGACAAACCGAACAAATTAACCTGGGTGGGCATAACCTAATGAGGCAATACGTAAAATGGTCTGGCCCTTCCCAAAGTAACCAAAGGCTGTGGGGAGGGGGGGGGGGTCCCAAGGCCTAGCTGGGGTCAGCTGAGAGCCCCTGGAGCAGCCCCAGCCAATAGGTAGCAGAGTAATAGGGACCTTATTCTTTCAATAAGGAAATGAATTCTTTTTTTTTTTTTTCAGCACGAGGGATTGAGCACAGGGTCATTCTATCCCCAAATGAGGTAAAAATAAGAGTATTAGGTACCAAGGAGGTGAGTTGGGGAGAAAAGTCTGAAAAATTGGTGGGTGTGGTGACACACATTGTAATCCCAGTACTTGGGGAGGCTAAGACAGGAGGATCACACATACATGCCAGCTTCAGCTACTTAGTGAGACCCTGTTTAAAATAAAGAATAAAAAATCAGCCTGGGGGTGTAGCTCGGAGGTAGAATGACCTTGAGTTCAAAGTTCAATCCCAGTTCTGCAAAAAAAAAAAAAAAAATTTGGAAAATTCATAATCTCTAACTCCAACCTATAGAGTGAGTTCTGTCTTGGACAGAAGCCTCCAAGAGCCACACCCTTAAGCACAACAGCCCCTCTAGGCACCTGAGATCCCCCAGATGCTTGAGAAACAAAGGGTCCTAGAGGGGAACAAAGGTTGGACGCCAGGCACCCACCCCTCTGCCAAGGGAACTGAAGATTGAGAGGAAGTCCAGACCTCCACCCAGGGCCCCACCCAACCAAGAGGGGCCCCATCCATCCCCTCTGGGGAGTTCTATAAAAGAACTGAAAAAAGGCCGGGCGTGGTGGTGCAGGCTTGTAATCCTCAGGCTTGGGAGGCGGAGACAGGAGAATCGCGCAGGTTCGAAGCCAGCCCTGCTGGCTTAGGATACCCTGTTTTCAAAAATAAAAAAGTATAAAATAGGTCTGGGAGTGTAGCCCAGAGGTAGAAGGGCTTCCAGGAACTCCAGTACCACACACACAAAAAAAAAAGAACTGAAAAAGCTGCCAAGTGCCTTGCTCTGACATTCTCCACCTCTTAAGACGGCCTGCCTATGCCCTCGAACCCGTCACTTTCCTAAGTAAAACCTCTGTCTTTTCTCTGTCTGGCATGTGCTCAAGATTTTTTGGCCATGTAAGCCAAGAACCCTAGAGAACTATCATGTTTTCCCAGGACAGAGCTATATGCCAAGTTCTATTTTTTATTCTTTATTTTGGAACAGGGGCTTACTAAGTTGCGAAGGGCCTCACAGAGGTTAGCTCTGAACCTTAGATCTTCCTGTCTTAGCCTCCCAAGTACTGGGATTACAAGCCTGCGCCACCACGCCCGGCTCAAGGAAATGAATTCCGTCAACAATCTGGGGGCACTCCCAAGTGTCTCACCCTCTGGCCAAGCCTCCAGATGAGGACACATCTGTCCAACACCTGAATTTCAGACCACTAAGGTCCTCAGCACAGTAATACACACCATGCCAGATTGGGGCCATAGAATCTGTGCCATAAATTGTGTAATTAAGACAAGATTTGTGGTGCCGGGCATGGTGGTGTACACTTATAATCCCAGCATTTGGGAGGCTGAGACAGGAGGATCGTAGTTCATGGACAGTCTCAGCTACTTAGTGAGGACCTTAGCAAGGCAGTTGAAACATTGAAAATTGAGTTAGGGAATTTAGGAGGGAGGTAAAAACACCAACTGGGTTATCAAAGACCACTGTTTTATTCAGACCCGGCCCCTCCGGAGAGTCAGCCAGCGGGAGGTGTGGGGGGGACTATGGGCCAAGTGTCTGGAGAGTTGCGCATAGACCTGATTGGCCGGCTGAGTCACATGGTGGATCAGAGGCAGCGTTGTTTTATAGGCATGCTGATTCTCTCCCCACATCTGTAGTCTCACAATGTTTGGAGTCTCAAGGCACTCGGAATTTCGCGATATCTCCACTTTTGACTTCCGGGGTTCTGCCTCCTGTTCCCTCTGACCTCACATGGGGAAGGGACCCAACTTATCATCAGTGAAACCCTGTTTCAAAATAAAGAATAAAAACTAGGGCTAGGGGTGTAGCTTGGAGGTAGGATGCCCCTGGGTTCCATGCCCAGCACTGCAACCAAAAAAAAATCTAAAATATCCAAACCAATATCCAAATATTTGCAGTACTTGGGATTGAACCCAGAAAAATGCTTTCTTATTCCATCCACCCAGAAAAACTGTGTGTGTGAATGTGTGTGTGTGTGTGTGTGTGTGTGTGTGTGTGTGTGTGTGTGTGTGTGTTGGGGGTACTGGAGATTGAACCCAGGGGCTTGCTACCTCTGAGCTACACCTCGAGCCCTATTTTGTGTTTTCTTTTGAAACAGGATCTCACTAAGTTACAGAGGGCCTAAGTATCTGAGGCTGACTGAAAACCTGCGATCCTCCTCAGTCTCCCAAGTACTGGGATTACAAGTGTGCGCCACCATGCCTGGTCTTTTTATTTTGAAACACACAGTTTTTCTGGGTGGATGGAATAAGAAAGCATTTTTCTGGGTGGTTGAATGTGAAAGTAACGAAACAACCCATGCTCCCAGTGAGCAGTTTGGGGAGAGGGTGTGTCTACAGGATCCCCTCCAGGAGGCGGAAGGGAAGGAGCCAGCTCTTAGGCTGCTTCTGAGCACATCTAGTTTGGTGGCCGCCTGAGGGAGTGAGTACTGTGCGCAGAGGAATGCTCAGGGTGCTGGAGGTAGAACTTATCTCTTTCACCTGAGGGCAGAATAAAAGAAATGACTGCATCCTCCTCCTCTGCCTGCACTTGAAATACTGAGTAGCTCCGGCTGGGGTCCCCCAGCACTCGGCTTCCACAGTCCCCTGGGCGCACTGCAGCAGCATCTCAGGGTACCTGTGCCTACGGTGCTTCCCTGCTTCCCCGCTCTCAGAACACACGTAGAATTAATGGTCCTCCGCTGCAGGCCTGTACTAGAATTAATGGTCCTCCGCTGCAGGCCTGTCCTCTTCCAGAGTGTCCTCTCCTGGGGTTTAGCGCCACCTTCACCAGCCAGGGCCTGAACCAGCCCGTGGGCTTTGTCCTTGCCTTCCACACTAAGCCGCCCGCCCTGACCTTCCCTTCTCCACTGCCAAAGCCGCCCCAGTGGGTCACCTCTGCCCATTTCAGGTCTCTTCAGTTCCCCTCTCTGCCTTACAGTTAGGACTATCTTTAAAACTCAAAGACTTGATGGGGTTCAGTTCCTGCTTGCTCCACCAGACCACCTATCCACTTCTAGCCATCCACACTCTACCAGGCTCAGAGCCATTGACCCCGCCCATAGCTCCAGGCTGCTTTTGCCGCTGCACTCAGCACTCTGGCCAGGGGCCAGTCACCGAGGGCGTTTCTCTCCCTCTTTAATAGGTATCTAGCTTTCCCCACCCCGCCCCCAAGGCCTTGGTGCATACACTTCCTTCCCCATTTCACATAATTAACCCCTGTGCTTCTTTCGGAGCTCAGCTTAGACACAGTTTCCTTGGAGACGCCCTCATAGATCTCTCCAATAAGCCGAGAACCCTTTATTATATTTGCTCATAGAAATATGGCCCCATCTGCACAGCACACCGCTCAGTGTGGCTGTATATTGTGCACGTGCGTTTATTTCACTTGTGTTCGTCTCCCTTGTTACACCCGAGGCTCTGTGAAGGGCAAGAATCATGTGTGCTTCTGCAAATTAGGTGCTCGGCACACAAGGAGCACGCCATAAATACTTGTTAGATGAGTGAGGAGACCAGAGAATGCCCTGTGTGTTCTTAGCCGAAGTCACGTAATAAAGTCCTGTTCCTCTGGTCTGTCCACTGGGACTTGGGAATAGTGTGGTCATGGGTAACACTTGGGACGGTGGCGTCCATGGTGGCTTAGTAGGCGCTAACGCCAGAATGCTGGGCTTTATCCTGGCTCTGCAATGGCATGGGCTCCAGAAAGTTCTTTCTGAGGTCTGAATTTTAAATTTACCTAGAGATTAGGTGTCTTCTGCCATTGGGTTCTCCTCAGCTGCTTTCTCTAAGTCCTCTTCTCCGTCCTTTCCGCCTGCCTCCTGAGAAGGTAAGTGGGGGAGGGCCTCCTGCGAAGGGCAGGGAAGGCACATGGTGTGGGTGCTAACTCCATGGGACCGCCCTGGCATTCAGGAACTGCTTCTGGATTCTCTGTTCTCAAACCAGCTGCAAAAAAAAACAGGCTTGAGTGTGTGTGTGTGTGTGTGTGTGTGTGTGTGTGTGTTCAGTACTGGGGTTGGAACCTAGGGGAATTTTACCTCTGAGCTATGCTCCAGTTCTATTTTTTATTCTTTATTTTGAAACAGAGTCTCACTGAGTTGTAAAGGGCTTCACTAAGTAGTACCTGAGGCTTTCCATGAACTGCGATCCTCCTGTCTCAGCCTCCCAAATGCTGGGATTAGAAGGCAGGTTTGAATATTTGGCACAAGAAGCTCCTCCCAAACAGTTTGTTGTTTAAGATTGGTCATTCATTACTTTTTTTTTGGTGGCACTGGGGTTTGAACTCAGGGGTATTCTACTTCTATCTCTGAGCTACACACCCAGCCCTATCTTATTTTCTTTGTTTTGAATCAGAGTCTCATTAAGTTATAGAGGGCCTTGCTAAGTTGCTGAGACTGGTGGCGAACCTGCCATCTTCCTGTCTCAGCCTCCCAAGTACTAGGATGACAAGGGTGCACCACCACGCCAGCTCATTCTTACACTTAAATGCATAACCAGAAGTCTTGCTTAGGCGTGCTCACCCCTTGTTTACTCAGATGACATATACTCTGAAGTTGCTTTCTCTATCCTCAGCGATAGGGTCCACTTTCACACACTGACAAGGTATGCTCCTGTTGTCCCACACATTTGCAGTGTGAAACTTGGCAACGGTCCATCTGTATGTTAATTTCTCCATCTCCAGAATGGTCACAGTAGTTCTTCCCAACCTCAGAGTAGTGTCACTAAATCACTAAAATGATCCTGGAAAAATATAAAAGAAATTTATCATGTAGGGCAATAAACCTTTATGAACCTATATTTTCTTCCTATTCTCCAGTGTGGGTAAAAACCTCCCTTGGTAAAATGATGTTTATACTGGATGTATCTATACTTGATTCGACAATTCCAAATTACACCCTAACCACCCACTTCAGAATAGAAAAAAAAAAAAAAACTCAGAAGGCTGCAATTGTGTAACATGTAAATCTCTTTTGGAACAGGGCCCATCACTGTGGTTTGGCAACACAACCAGCGCAACATCTCTTTTCTCATCTCCTGGAAAAGAAAAAAAACCAACAAAGAAAAAAAAATACCCAAAGAAGAAAGGTAATGATTAATCCATCAGGCACAAAAGAGATCATTCTGAGGATCCAGGTTATAACTCCCTACTGGTTCAAATGAATAGCAGTCAACAGGAAGGCTGGTTTCACCTGAAGAGGATTAAGTCACAGCTTCTAATTGGGACAGCCTTCGCACAGGCAGAGAATCTCATCAGCCCTCTCCAGGAATTTGCAAAGAGTCATCTAAGTTTCTGATTTCATGTGCTAGTGAAGGCGACGACCAGAAAAGCCAGGAGGTGTTGCTGGAGAGAGTACTCTTCAGAGAACCCCACGATGCAGTTTGAGAAGGAAAAGACACAGAAGAGCTTCAAGCAGAGACTGGCTTTGAAGAGCAGCGTAGCTAAGGAGACGCTCTCTGAGTTCCTGGGCACATTTATAATGATCGTGAGTATTTCCTGATTTCCCAAGCTCTGACCCTGTAGTGTCTTCCTAGTGTCGAGCTAATGTCAGAGAGTTTTGCTTCGTTTTATTATTGGACTCATCTCTTCCAAGAAGCAACATGTTGCTTTTAGGATATTTGGCTATTTAATGGCTGCTATATTAGCTTTTCATTCATTCCCTGCATTTAGCCACAAAAATTGACAGGAAGACGGAGAGTGGAGAGTTCTCTTCATTTCAGGGACTTCAGGATCAAAACTGGCTTTGTGATTGAAAAGCCAGTTGCTAGTTTTCTCTTTAAACAGTTGGCTTGTATCCTGCTTGCTAGCCCCTAGCACTGAAGTGTCTCCTTACCTGGAATAAGTATTGTTGGTCAGTAAATAGGAATCGCAAGAAGCAGCTCATTGCAAGAGGTGCTTGGTGAAGTTTATGTGATCAGATCACTTGACTTTTAATGTTAGAAATTGTACCAGGTAGAAATAGTGTACACATGGTAGTCCAGCTGTGGTTTCCTATCATTTTTTTCCTCTTCTAACTCAAGAAAATATCTAAAGACCTTTAAATAGACTATTATAAGAATCTTCTAGATATAAAGAAGGGGATGATTCTAAGATCCTATTGAGGAATTTGTCCAGAGATTTGAGTTGCTGTTAACAAGAAACCGAGATATTTGCTTAAGTGATGTGGATTCTAAGCTTTCTTCCTGGTTACATGTTCTAATTATTCTCTGAATCGTGAATTTTTAGCTCAAGTCAGACCATTTGTGAATAAAAATTATTATCACATGAGAACTACTGATTTCAACTTTTTTTCTTAAAAAAAAAAGCGCTCAAAGATGTCCTACTCCAAGTCGTTTTATTATTTTAAGGTTATAGAAAATTTCCTATAAAATTTACATATTAAAAGTTCTTTGGAGCTAGGTGTGGTCGCACATATTTGTAATGCCTGTAATCCCAGCATTTGGGAGGCTAAGACAGGAGAATCTTAGTTCACAGCCAACCACAACTACTTAGTGGGGTCTCTTGCAACTCAGTGAAACCCTGTTTCAAATTAAGAATAATAAAAAAAAAAGGGGCTGGGGCTGTAGCTCAGAGGTAGAATGCCCTTGGATTCCATCCCCAGTACTGCAAAAAAAAAAAAAAAAAAGTTCTTTGCTTCAGGCAAACATAAAATAATTTAAAAGAATAATGCCAGGCATGATAGCATGTGCCTATAATCCTAGACCTTGAGAGTTTGAGACTAGAGGATTATAGGTTCATGGTCAGCCTCTGCAACCTAGCCAGCTCTTGTTTCAAAATGAAAAATAAAGCCGGGTGTGATGGGGCATGCTTGTAATCCCAGCATTCCCGAGGCTGAGACCTGAGGATCATGGTTCGCGGACAGCCTCAGCCACTTAGTGAGGCCCTCTGCAACTTAGTGAGAACCTGTTTCAAACTAAAAGAATAAAAAAAATGGGGCAGGGGTGTAGCTCGGAGGTCAAATGTCCCTGGGTCCATCCCCAAATCCACAAAAAAAAAAAAAAAGAAAAGAAAAGAAAAAGAAAAAGTGTTGGGGTATAGCTTGGAGCTGGAATGCCTCTGGGTTCTAACCCCAGCCTCTTACTAGGTGTCAGGTAAGTCAAGGTTGAGAAAAGAAAGCCAGGGGTGGTGGCAAACGCTTGTAATCCCAGCATTCAGGAGGTTAAGACATGAAGATTGCAATTCGCGGCCAGCCTCGGCTACTTAATGAGCCCCTTTGCAACTCAGTGAGACCCTGTTTCAAAATAAAGAATAAAAAATCAAGCTGGGGGTGTAGCTTGGAGGTCAAATGCCCCTGGGTTCCATCCCCAGTACCGAAAAAAAAAAAAAAAAAAGATTGAGAAAAGAATATGAACTCAAAATTTATATATGAACTCAAAATTCCTATTTACGGGGTAACTGAAGAGTGAGCCATACCTGTTCTGTTCTCCGAGACACCCTTCCTATCCCCATTGCTCTAGGATTGTGGAACATTCTAGATACTTTCTTATGTCCCTCACCTCCCCTGGCAGCAAGGCCTGGCCCCCTGATGATATGTACTGTCAGAATTTAGATAGGAGGTGTGAGAAGGGAGAGCAGACAGTCACTGCCTAGTGATCATCGCTCGCTCTCAGCCACAGCGTCTAGTGGATGATGCTTCACAACTGTGGCCCCCCCAGCGAGACCAGTTGTCACCACACGCTGATGCAGCCTTATGGCGGCCCAGGGTTCCAAAACTAAAGCAAATTCAGTTACAATGCATGGTGCCCTGCGGAACACAAAGAGGAGGAAGTGGGCTAAAAAGTTTTCCCTTTGTGACTGGAAAAGTTAAAGCTCTTATTTCTTCAAAAGAATCTGTTGCATAATCCCATTCAAAGTGAGGGAGTGAAAGTTGGGTTTCTCCATTCACATCTAGGCTCCTGCACTAGTAGCCTGTCTTCCCCAGGGCGAGATTATACTTTTTTTCAATTTTTTTTTGTGTGTGTGCAGCCACTATACCTGGATAATCTTTTTTTTTAATTTTTATTGGTTCATCCTATTCCTGTTTTCAGTTTTCATCTGATTCCTGTCTCTGGACTCCCTCCCCAAGGCAGGCCACAGAAATGAAATTTCTCTTCCCCAAGGCAGGTCATAGAGACTTGTTTGTTTGGGTACTGGGAATTGAACCCAAGGCCATTCTACCACCAGAGCCACAGCCCCAGCCTTTTCTATTTTTTATTTTGAAACAAGTTTTCCCTAGTTTCTGAGGCTGGCCTCAATCCTGTGGCAGCCTCCCACCTACCCGGTTTGGTAATAGGTCATTGGCCCCCATTTCAAAGGGGTTCTGAACTAACCCTGGAGGAAGGAATGCTACCCACTGGGGCCAAGAAGGATCAGAATGGATAATTGGGCTGGGTTTCCCCAACCCCTTGAGGTTGTTTTTAGTGCTGGAGGTCAAGGCCAAGGCCACTGAGCCCCGCCCCACCAGTCTTCAGCTCTTTCAGAGTACTGGCCGATGGTTTTCTTTTGTGTGTGTTATGTGTATGTGGTAGTGGGGATTGAGCTCCAAGCTACACCCCCATCCTGATTTTATTTCATATTTGGAAACAAGGTCTCACTAGGTTGCTGAGAGCCCCATTAAGTTGCCAAGGCTGGCCTTGAACCTGAGATCCTCCTGTCTCAGCCTCTCAAGTACTAAGACTGTAGACGTGCGTGTGCCACCAGCTAGGCTTAGATTATCCTCTGTCTAATCATATCTGCACGGGGTTGTCCATCAAGGAGAGCCGAACCTGTGGTGGGTCCAGATGGGTTTAGAGTTGTCCGGAGGCTGGGGCCCCACCCCTCCCCACAGCTCCTCTGGAAACCTAGGCAGTGTTTCCGTGAGTTCTCTGAGCTACATGAACAAATGCAGGAACCTCAGAGAGGAGCCCAATTTACAGCGAGTCTGTCCAAAATACAGTTGAAGGGGCCTGGGGCTGGGGCTTGCTCTGACTGCAGGGAGTGGCTGGGGGACTTGCCGACTGAGCCCTCAGCCTGGGGATCTGATCTCCAGGTAGTGGACTTGGAGGACACTTGACCAGGGCCACCCCAGAACGGATTGTTTCCCTGCTGGTGGGAAGAAGTCCCCATGCCTTTTGGGTAACAGGAGTCTAGGAGTCTTCTGTCTTCTGTGTGGATTGTCGTAATGTGTGAACAGAAAAAGACTAGGTTTGTTTTTCTAGAGACACACCCAATATTCAAGGTGGGAGCTAAAAAAGGTTTTATTTTGCTCTTATTTTTAAAGCTGGGCCGTGGTGGCGCATGCCTATAATCCCAGCATTCCAGAGGCTGAAGCTGGAGGATTGTGGTTCAAGGACAGACTCAGCTACTTAGGTTCTCTTAGTGAGACCCTGTTTCAAAATAAAAATAGGGCTGGGGGTGTAGCTCAGAGGTAGAATGCCCCTGGTTTTAATCCCTGGTACCACACACACACACACACACACACACACACACACACACACACACTCAAGAAAAAAAAAAGATGGCAGAGGCTATCCAGGATTCATCAATCTTTCACATTTATGAGATTATTTTCTCCTCAGGTTCTAAGAGTCTAATGTCGGCTGGGCATGGTGACAACGCTTGTAATCCCAGCACTTGGGAGCTGAGACAGGAGGATCACACGGGTTTGAAGCCAGCCTCAGCTACTTAGTGAGGCTCTCAGCAACTTAGTGAGACCCTGATTTCAAATAAAGTATAAAAAAAGGTCTGGGAGAAGCCGGGCGTGGTGGCGCACGCTCGTAATCCCAGCATTCCGGAGGCTGAGACTGGAGGATCGCAGTTCGCGGACAGCCTCAACTACTTAGTGAGGCCCTCTGCAACTTAGTGAGACTGTTTCAAAATAAGGAATAAAAAATAGGGCAGGGGGTGTAGCTCAGAGGTCGAATGCCCCTGGGTTCCATCCCCAGACCTGCAAAAAATAAAATAAAGCCTGGAGGTAGCAAAGCCTCTGGGTTCCACCCCCAGCATCACACACACACACACACACACACACACACACACACACACACACACACCACACACACCACACACACACACACACACACACACACACACACACACACACAAGAGCCTAATGTCATTGTCATTTTTCTCTCTTTTTTCTAAGTCTGTTTTTAGAGGAAGCATTTTAGCCCAATGGTGTAATGGTGGAAATGATATAGGAGGAAAGAGTAGGCTCATGAAAGATGCTTTGTAAAACCAACCATAACTAAGTCATAAACCAGGGAACTAGCTCTAATTTATTTATTTATTTATTTATTTATTTATTTATTTATTTATTTTTGTGGAACCCATGGTATACCCCCAGACCGATTTTGACTTATTTTATTTGGAAACCAGGTCTTGCTAAGTTGCTGAGGGCCTCATTAAATTGCTGAGACTGTCTGTGAACCTGTTATCTCCTCTCTCAGCTTCCAAGTCCTGGGATTACAGGCATGTGCCATTGGGTCTGGCCTTATTTGGCCTTTCAGACTGCAATAGATAGGTCTCTCGTGCAATCATCTTCTCTAGCTCAGAGAATAAGGTTAAGAAGCAGTGAGCTGCCGGTGTAAGGAGTGTGCAGGTCAGCACTGAATAGGATCCTTACCATAGCTGAATCCATAATTCTTATTCATTGATAATTGACTATAATTATATTGTCAATAATTTTTGTAATTGGTGCATTGTAGTCATACATCCTAATGAAGTAGAAGATGGTAGAGGCAGAGTCGAGCGTGGCGGCGCACGCTTGTATTCTCAGCATTTGGGAGGTTGAGACCAGAGGATCATGGTTTGCAGCCAGCCTCAGCTACTTAGTGAGGCCCTCTGCAACTTAGTGAGACCCTGTTTCAAAATAAAGAATACAAAATAAGGCAGGGGCTGTAGCTCGGAGGTTGAATGCCCCTGGGTTCCATCCCCAGACCCGCAAAAAAAAAAAAAAAAAAAAGGCTGGGAGTGTAGCTCCACAATAGAACCCCTCAGTACTACAGAGAGGGAGAGAGAGAGAGTTATAGCTGCACACTCAGTCAATTAATCCTTCTCCAGCGCCCTCCCCAATCCCTCCCCCTCCCTCCTCTTGTGTGGCTCAGTGATCGACTTTGCTCTGTTTGTGAATGGACCTCATGTACATTAGGGTATTTCCCTTTCCCCTCCCATCCCCTCAGTTAAGTCACTTTATTTGCTCAACTATAGTTTCTTCTTCGTCTAGAGTTTCTCCTATCACCCGTTGTCTCCCTAGCTCCTGCAAATTAGGGAGAACATCTGATTTCTTTTTTGTTTGTTTTTTGGTGGTACTGGGGGTGGAACCCAGAGGCTTTCTACCTCCGGGCTATACTCCCAGACCTATTTTATATTTTATTTGGAAACAAGGTCTCACCAAGTTGCTGAGAGCTTCCCTAAGTATCTGAGGTTGGCCTCGAACCTGTGCAATCCTCCTGTCTCAGCCTCCCAAGCGCAGGGATTACAAGCATGCGCCACCACGCCAGGCTTATTTTTTGTTATTAATAATTGATAGCAATGAATAGTTAGTTGCCTTATTGCCACCCTATCATCTGGAAATCATCTGGAAATAACTGAGGGCTCAAAGAGAAAAGTATTTGGCCCAAATCAGGGAGGCAAACTGGATCTCTGATTCTGGAACCTACACTTTCCACTGTATTTCCCACTGCTGGAACCTCTTGGGGACTGTCTCTGCTAAATCAGACTCCCTGGGCCGCAGCACTCGGAGGCGGGAGTCAGAGGCAGCTGTTCTCTGCTTGAGGGCTGGAGGACAGCTTCAGGGCACGCTGAGGTCAGCAGTCACTGTACCCCAGAGCTAGTGTCTTCATTGCTCTGGGCGGAAAAGACTGAGCGCTCAGAGGGAAGAGGAGATGCACCTGCTCCTGGCCTGGGGGTGTCCAACCGCAGAGGCCACGGTCGTCCTGAGACACCTGCCCACTGTTCCTGCTCTGTTGCTTGACTGCGTTATGATCCTGAGCAGCGAGCCTGCTCTCTTTAAGTCTGTGTCTTCAAAACGAGCTGGCTTTTCACAATATTTTTGTGAGAACTCAATACCTATTGCGTGTAAATAGGAGATGACCTGGGAAGCAACCACTAAGCACCAGTCCTCCCCTTTCTGATTTCTTTCCCTCTTCTTGAGAGTCCTTCTAATATTTGGAACAGCTGCTGTGCTTTCTCCTGGGCATCCTGAGACACCTTCTCCAGCTTCTGCCATGGCGCTCTGCACGTGAACAAGTGGGGCCCCAAAACAGGCACAGAATTAAAGTCTCTCAGATGGGTCTCTAGTCACTTTGAGTCATTTCTTGTAGGGACTCCTCGTTATTCTGAATACCCTCCTTACTCTTCAAACGTCTCAGATTTCTTGATATGCACACTTGTAATCCCAGCGCTTGGGAGGCTGAGACAGGAGGATAGCTAGTTGGAGGCCAGGCCAGTCTCAGGACTTAGTGAGTGAGATCACTGTTTCAAAATTAAAAAAAGGGAAGCCGGGTGTGGTGGCGCACCCTTGTAATCCCCGCGCTTGGGAGGCTGAGACAGGAGGATCACACAGGTTCGAAGCCAGCCTCAGCTACTTACTGAAGCTCTCAGCAACTTAGTGAGACCCTGTTTCCAAATAAAGTATAAAATAGGTCTGGGAGTATAGCCGAAAGACAGAAGAGCCCCTGGGTTCCAACCCCAAAACCATAAATAAATAAATAAATAAATAAATAAATAAATAAGGGTGCTGGAGTGTAGTTCAGAATGTCCCTGGGGTTCAATTCTTAGTAACACACACACACACACGCACGCGCGCACACACACACACACACACACACGCACGCACCCTGTCTTACTGAAGATGCTAATACTGAGATGAATAGCCCCAGAGGCTTTACATCATTTTTATTTTTTTTGTACTGGGGATTGAACCCAGGGGCACTTTACCTCTGAGCTCCACCCCAGTCCATTTTAATTTTTTTGTTTTTTGTTTTTTGCTTTTTGGTGGTACTGGGGTTCCTGGAAGCCCTTCTACCTGTCGGCTACACTCCCAGACCTATTTTTTTATATTTTTATTTGGAAACAAGGTCTCTTAAGCCAGCGCGGCTGGCTTCGAACCTGCGCGATCCTCCTGTCTCCGCCTCCCAAGTGCGGGGATTACAAGCGTGCGCCACCACGCCGGCTAATTTTTGTTTTTGAAATGGTCTCACTAGCCGGGTGTGGTGACACAGGTTTGTAATCTCAGCTTTTGGGAGGCTGAGATAGGATCACAGTTTTCAGACAGCCTCAGCTACTTAGGCCCTCCGCAGCTTAGTGAGACCCTGTTTCAAAATAAAATATAAAAATAGAATATAAAAAATAAGGCAGGGGATGTAGCTCAGGGGTCAAATGCCCCTGGGTTCCATCCCCAGACGCCCCGCCCCCTAAAAAAAGAAATGGTCTCAATAGGTTGCTGAGGGTCTCATTAAGTGGCAGAGGCTGAGTCATCTGAACTGAGTCAAGACTGATCCTGAGCCTTCAGTCCTTCTGTTTCATCCTGTCCTGGGATCACAGGTGTGCGCCGCCACACCCAGCCCCATAGGTGTCTGTATTTCCTCCAGAAGTACAATGGCATCCTTCCAGGGCTAGACTTGTGAGTAAGTAAGAAGACTCTCAATTCTTGCCTTACCATCCTAGGACGCAGAAAGTGACCAAGGAGTGGGCAGTGCGGGGCAGAGCGTGAGGAGCCATGGCCACGATGCCCAGCGGGGCAGAGCGTGAGGAGCCATGGCCACGATGCCCAGCGGGGCAGAGCGTGAGGAGCCATGGCCACGATGCCCAGCGGGGCAGAGCGTGAGGAGCCATGGCCACGATGCCCAGCGGGGCAGAGCGTGAGGAGCCATGGCCACGTTGCCCAGCCTGCCACCCTCCACAGCCAGAGCGAGGCCCCGCTTGCTAGTCCTGTGGGGTTTGTAGCGCTGTTCTGGGAGAATTCTCAGGCAGATCTGCCACCTATACTAGTCCTAGGGCTTTGAAATAATGATCATAGCCGGGCGTGGTGGCGCACACTTGTAATCCCCGCGCTTGGGAGGCGGAGACAGGAGGATCGCGCAGGTGCGAAGCCAGCCTCAGCTGGTTTAAGAGACCCTGTTTCCAAATTTAAAAAAATATATAAAATAGGTCTGGGAGTGTAGCCTGGAGGTAGAAGGCCCCTGGGTTCCATCCCCAGTACCACCAAAAAATAAAATATAAAAATTTTAAAAATTAAAAAAATAATCACAAGTGTGTTCTGATTTTGGAGAAGTTTCATTCCACATTAGAAGAGTTTTTGAAATAAAAGAATATATGATTAGCATTTGGAATACAATAGGAAAGTTCTTTTTTGTGCAGTACTGGGGATGGAACCCAGGGGCCTTCTACATCCAAGCTACACTCCCAGCCCTATTTTTGATTCTTTATTTTTGAAACAGGGTCTCACTGAGTTGCAAAGGGCCTCACTAAGTAGCTGAGGGTGTTCATGAACTGAGATCCTCCTGTCTCAGCCTCCCAAATGCTGGGATTACAAGCGTGTGCCACCACACCTGGCTAGAAAAGTTCTTAGAATAAGTCATAATAAAGGAGACATCAGCTTTGCAGGACAATTTTTGTCTGTTACATTATTTAGAATCTCCAGATACTGGTAGAACAGCCCCGAGAAAGGAGTGGGCAGGTATCACTGGTGGGTTTTTTGTTTGTTTGTTTGTTTGTTTTGGTGCGTGTACTGGGGATTGAACTCAGGGGCATTCTACTTCCTTTTTTTTTTTTTTGGTGGTGGTACTGGGGGTGGAACCCAGAGGCTTTCTACTTCCGGGCTATACTCCCAGACCTGTTTTATACTTTATTTGGAAACAAGGTCTCACTAAGTTGCTGAGAGCCTCACTAAGTAGCTGAGGCTGGCTTCGAACCTGTGCGATCCTCCTGTCTCAGCCTCCCAAGTCCTGGGATTTCAAGTCAGCACCACCATGCCCTGCTTCATTGGCCCTTTTTTTTTAATTTATTTTATGGCACTGGAGATGAACCCACGGGCATTTTCTACTGCTAAGATATACCCCCAGGGCTATTTTATTTTTACTTTGAAACAGGCTCTCACTAGGTTAATGAGAGTCTCACTGTTTGCTGAGGCTGTACTCAAACCTGCAGACCTCCCTTCTCAGCTTCCCAAGTCCTGGGATTACGAGCCTGTGCCCCCTGACTGACCTTTTATTGATGGAGGAGCAGAGGCCAAGGCTGAGGCCTCATATGCATTGATCTAGAGCGGCTGCCTGCTTGCGAGTGTTCTCTGTGGTTTTCCTCCAAGAAGAACAGAGTGTGCTCATTTAGGTCCTGTTTTTGTTTACATCTTTCCTGGAAGAGAGAGGAAGGAAGTTGACCAACTCTATTTTTCTAAATGTACGGTTGCACCATAATTCATAATTAAGAGACTTCCCTGAGATCACCTGGCCTTTGAATTTGAGACCTTGACTCGACATCCTGACTCCAGTCATTCCGAATGCACCCGCACTCGAGAGAATCGACTTCCTTCACGTAGAAGCCCAGGAGAACTTGACTAATTTTTGTAGCCTAAAATACAGTAAACATTAGAGGCGTCAAAAGACAATTCCATGGAGCGGACAAGGCCAAGGCAGGGCAGTTATAGAACACCTAGCAGCAGAGCCTTTGAAGGTCTTTGTCACCTCTAAGCACCAGGATTCGGGGGTGGGGGTGTTCACCCATCTCTTCTTAGCACCACTGAGACATACGAGTACTTGTACTTGTATTTTCTGGATTCGCCCAGAGACCGTTCTTTTGGTCTAGATCAAGACAAGCACAGGGACGTGGGCCTGTGGGCCCTGAAGCTTCCCTCTTGCTATCTTGTGCAGTGATGCCATGGCCTTCGGCGCCATGGCCTTCATTTCCTCTTTCTTGGTTCTGGCTGGAGCTGCGGGTTTGTGGGGTTCGCCTGCAAATGTGGAGTCAGCAGCCTCTAGCTCATTCTGGCTACTCATGGCGCTATCTGTGGATTTTGAATGTCCCCCAAAGTCCCATGTGTTAAAGGCCTTGTCTCCAGCCTGTGAAGTTATGGGGGGGGTGGAACCTTTAGGGCATGAGGGACGGCCCTTGAGGGGCGACTGGGACCCTCACCCTTTTGCTCTTTTTTGGCTTCCTGCCTGTCATGAGGGGAACAACTTCCTCTGCACATGCCCTACCATGAGGTACCGTTCCACCCAAAGAGCAAGTAGCAATGGACTGAAACCAGGAACCAAAGGAAACCTTTTCTTCCTATAAATTCTTTATCTCAGGCATTTTGTTGCAGTAATGCCCAACTGACTAGCACACATGGTTTGTCTGAGAGAGCGATGGAGGGATCCATTGCCTCTGGGTCTGCATGTGGGGCTTGGAACAAAGTATTAAATGTTGTCTAATTCCTCCATCTTTTGGATTGAAGGAACAGAGACCCATAGTCACACAGAATTCTGTTAAATTCTTTTCCACTACAGAGACCATCAGAGATAACTTCCATGACCGTCCCTACCCACGTCTTGTTATTTGTTTATGACGTGTTCAATACTGAGGGCTTTGTGCATTTGTAATTTTGCAGTGGGTCTTCTATCCCTTTTACAGATTCCAGGGTTCTCAATCTGAATGTGTAGAAGAGCTGAGGACTGAGAATTCCACAGGGGTTCTTGTCCTGGCAGCCTCAGTGACCAGAAGCAGAACGGTATAGACAGGAGGCTCTCTTACTTCAAATATGATGGGAAGGACCAAAGAGGGAGAAGCGGTTAATGGTTATTGAACATGCTGTTTAATCCTAAAAAGTCTCATGAGGTAAGGGAGTTGTTCTCATTCTACAGATGAGGAAAGTAAGGCTGGGATGGGTAAGCTAATTGCTCACAAGCAAGTGTGTCACGGGCTGGATTAGAATCTAAGTCCTGCGGTTTCTTTGCACGTGCTGAACTGAACATCCTCATAAACGCGCTGAGCCTCCACCATCTCTTACAACAGCATGCGCCATTGTGTTGCCTGTTTTTAAAAACACTCTTTGAGACTGACCCAATTGGGGCTAGATGGGTGCTCACCCACTGTAACGCCGTCAGTGTGGCTGGATTCAGGTCCAGCCCCTCGTGAAGTATGAAGTGGATAGCTGTTGCTTACAACCGCCAGCATCGCTGCAGCAACCATCTTTGTACCAGTCTCAATGAACATGTGTTCAGGAGTACGTATGTGCACCTTCAATGTTATATATATTCTAAGAATGTTCTCCAGAGTGGTTTTGAACTTGTACTTCCAGTTGTTTTTGTGGTTAAAGCCTCTTGTAGTACAACATTGGTAAAAGCCATAATTTTGGCATATTTTATTTCCAACTTTTTTTAGGGGTAGTAATAGGAATTGAACCCAGAGACATTCTACCACCAAGCTACATCCCCAGACCAAATTCTTATTTGGAAACAGGGTCTCACTAGGTTGCTGAAAGCCTCACCAAATTGCTAAGGCTGTCCTTGAACCTGAGATCTTCTAGTCTCAGCCTCCCAAGTACTAGGACTACAAGTGTGCGCCACCACACCCATCTTATTCCCAACTTTAAAGAACCTGCTTATGCCAGGAGTGGTGGCACACACTTGTAATCCCCTGATTGGGAGGCTGAGACAGGAGGATCACACAGGTTCGAAGCCAGCCTCAGCTACTTAGTGAGACCCTGTTTCCAAATAAAATATAAAATATGTCTGGGAGTATAGCCTGGAGGTAGAAAGCCTCTGGGTTCTACCCCCAGTACCATCAAAAAACAAAAACAAAAAACAAAAACAAAAACAAAAAAACCTGCTTCTGATGTTTTGCCATTGAGAATGTTTCAGCATTTGGGAGGCTGAGACAGGAGGATCATAGCTCAAAGACAGCCTCAGCTACTACTTAGTGAGGCCCTTTGCAACTCAGAGAGACCTTGTCTCAAAATAAAGAACAAAAAATTAGGATGGGGGTGTAGCTCAGAGGTAGAATGTCCCTCGGTTCCATCCCCAGTACTAAAAAAAAAGAATGACTGTTCCAGCTGGGCGTGGTGGTCACACTTGTAATTACAGTACTCATGAGACTTAGGATGATCTTAGACCGTGTTTCAAAATAAAGTAATAAAACAGGGCTGGGGATGTAGCTCAGAGGTAGAATCCCAGTACCACACACAAAAATTTGTTTTTCAAACAAATTTACAACAGTTCCTATCAGTTGGCTGGTAAACATTCTTTTTTTTTTTTTTTTTTTTTTTAATGGTACTGGGGATGGAACCCAGGAACATTCTACCTCCAAGCAACACCCCCAGCCCAATTTTTTGTTCTTTATTTTGAAACCAGGTCTCACTGAGTTGCAAAGGGCTTCACTAAGTAGCTGAAGCTGTCTGCAAACCACGATCCTCTTGCCTCAGCCTCCCAATACTAGGATGACAAGTGTGCGCCACCACGCCCGGCTGGAAAACACTCGTGATTTGAGTAAGAGAATCCTACTTATCCTTAATTTATGGAAACTTTTATTAAGAATGATTGTTGATTTTTAAAAATAATTTTTCTACTTCTAGTGAGATAAGCATGTAAGTTTCTCTTTTATTTGTTTATGCAATAAATTTTATTGATAAACATTTTTAGCATTAAATCATCCTTACATTTCTGGGATTAATCCTTACTTAATCATGGAATATTTAGATTCCAATGTTCTAGTAAAAATTTGAACTACAATTTCTTTTCTTTTGTGTGTGTGTGTGTGTGTGTGTGTGTGTGTGTGTGTGTGCGTGCTTCTGGGGATTGAACACAGGGGCATTCTACCTCTGAGCTACACCCTATTTTATTTTTTATTTTGAAACAAAGTTTCACCAGATTGTGAAGGGTCTTGCTTAATTGCTTGAAGCTGACTTCAAATTTATAATTCTCCTGCCTCAGAGTCTTAGGTACTGGGATTATAGGTGTGCACCACAATGCCCAACATAGACTATAATTTCTATTTATTATGTATTCTTTGTCTGCGTAGTTTTATTACCAAGGTTATATTTGTCTCAGAAAATGAACTGTAATTCTTTCCTTCTTCTTCTTCTTTGTTTTTTTTGTTTGTTTGTTTGTTTTTGTTGTTGTTGTTGGTGGTGGTGGTGGTATTGGGGTTCCTGGAAACCCTTCTACCTCCGGCCTACACTCCCAAACCTATTTTATATTTTTTTTAATTTGGGAACAGGGTCTCTTAAGCCAGCAAGGCTGGCTTCGAACCTGCGTGATCCTGCTGTCTCCGCCTCCCTCTTTCCTTCTTTCTAAAAATTTTCCAGAACTCTGCATAAGATCAGTATTGTCCGTACTTTGAAGATTGCTTAGCATGTGCCCTGAAAAAGAAGAGACATAGAGACTGAGAAAGAAGATATATTTACAAGTTATAAATCCAGTTTAGATTTTTATATTCTTGATTTCATTTTGGCCATTTATACGTTTATCTAAGAAATTGTTTTATGTCCAGTTTTACTTTTTTTGTGTTACTGGGGATGGAATCCAGGGGCATTCTACCTCCAAGCTATACCCCAAGCCCTATGTTTGTTTTTGTATTATTATTCTTTATTTTGAAACAGAGTCTCACTGAGTTGCAAAGGGCCTCACTAGTAGCTGAGGCTGTCCCAAATTCTGGGATTACAAGAGTGCACCACCACACCAGGCCTTTTTTTTTTTTTTTTTTCTCTTACTTTTTTTTAGAAGTGTCTGTTCAGGTCATTTGGCCATTTATTGGATTACTTGTTTTTTTTTTTTTTTGTTAACTTTTTTTTCAGTTTTTCATATATCCTGGAAGTTAATCCTCTGTCAGATGAATACTGGCAAAGATTTTCTCCCAGTCTAGAGGATGTCTCTTTACTCTGTTGACTGTTTCCTTTGCTGTGCAAAAGCTTTTAAATTTGATGGAATCCCACAAGCCAGTCCTACTTTTGTTTCCTGTGCTGCTGGAGTCCTAGTCAGGAAATCATTGCATGTGCCAGTGTCTTGAAAGTTTTCCTCTATGTTTTCCTCTAGTAGTTTCAAAGTTTTGGGTCTGGCCAGGCATGGTGATGCACACTTGCAATCCCAGTGCTTGGGAAGCTGAGACAGAAGGAATGCAGGATTGAGGCCAGCCTCAGCTACTTAGTGAGATCCTGTTTAGAAATAAAAACATATAAAAATAGAGCTGGGATATAGCTCAGAGGTAGAACGTCCCAGGTTCAGTCTCCCCCAGTACCACCAAAAAAAAAAAAAAAAAAAGTTTTTATCCAGGCATGGCTCATGCTTGTAATCCCAGCATTTGGGAGGCTGAGACTGGAGGATCATAGTTCGCAAACAGCCTCAGCTACTTAGTGAGGCCCTCCACAACTTAGACCCTGTTTCAAACTAAAGAATTAAAAATAGGGCAGGGGGTGTAGCTTGGAGGTCGAATACCCCTGGGTCCCATCTCCAGACCCGTGTGTGGGGGGGGGCGGGTCTTCACTTAGGTCTTTGTTCCATTAGGAGTTGGTTTTATACAGGGGGAGAGATAGGGACCTAGTTTCAGTCCTCCACATGGATATCTAGTTTCTAGCAGCACTTGATGAAGAGGCTGCCTTTTCTCCAAAGGATGACCTTTGTCAAGATGAGGTGGCTGTTGGTCGTGGGCACAGCTGGTTTTGGTTTTGAGGGTTGCCTGTTTCAGCCTGATGCTGTCTCGGGCTGTGTGATATATATATATCTTTATATATTTTATTTTTATTGGGATCTTATTGAAAATGGCCTATATTCAGACTGTGCTTGGTGCCCTCTCCCTGCCACTTCCCCTTCCTCCCTCCCAACAGTGAGTGTCCAGGTTGATCATGCTATATTCAAACTTTTACACATATTCGAATGTAGCTCCTCCATTAATCAACCTCAACCTTCTTCCTCTCCTATCCTTCCATTCTAGCTTTGCTGAGGTTTCCTCTCCATTATCTGGAGTCCCTCTGGTATCCCCAATACTCCCTAGTTTGGGCATATTAGAGAAAACACACGTCCCTTCTCTTTCTGTGCTTGGCTGATCTCACTTAACATAATGTTCTCCAGGTCTTTCCATCTTCTTGCAAATGACATGATTTTTTTTTTGTTTTGTTTTGTTTTTTTTTGCGGGTCTGGAGATGAAACCCAGGGGCATTTGGCCTCTGAACTACACCCTCTGCCCTATTTTTTTTTTTATTCTTTATTTTGAAACAGGGTCTCACTAAGTTGCAGAGGGCCTCACCAAGTAGCTGAGGCTGTCCGCGAACCGCGATCCTCCTGTCTCAGCCTCCTGAATGCTGGGATTACAGTGTGCGCCACCACACCCGGCTCAATTTTGTTCTTCTTTATTGCTGAGTAGAATTCCATTGTGTGTATTTCCCATAATTTTGCAATCCATTCATCTGTTGATGGAGACCTAGGTTGATTCCATATTTTGGCTATTACGAATTGTGCTGCTATGAGCCGGATCAAATGGTGGATCTATTCCCACCTTTCTAAGGAATCTCCACACTGATCTCCATAGTGGCTGAACTAGTTTGCATTCCCACCAACAGTGTAAGAGTTCCTCTTTCCCCACATCTTCACCAGCATTTGTTGTTATTTGCTTTCTTTATGCTTGCCACTCTGACTGGGGTTAGATGGAATCTCAGCACAGTTTTGATTTGCATCTGCCTGATGGCTAATGATGTTGAACATCTTTTCATGTATCTATTGGCCATTTGTATCTCTTCTTTTGTGAAGTGTCTGTTCAATTCAGTTGCCCATTTTTTGATTGGCCTATTTGTTTTGCTAGTGTAGAGTCTTTTGAGCTCTTTGTATATTCTGGATATTAGCCCTCTATCAGAGTGGTGGCTGGTAAAGATCTTCTCCCATTCTGTAGGCTTCCTCTTTAGGTTCTTGATGGTTTCATTTTATGAGAAGAAACTTTTTAGTTTGATGCCATCTCACTTGTTAATTCTTGCTTTAATTTCCTGCAGTTTCGAGGTTTTGTTGAGAAAGTTAACTACTGTCTGTGCCTGTATGTTGTAGGGTTGAGCCTATGCCCTCCTCTAATAACTTCACAGTCTCTGGTCTAATTTTCAAGTCTTTAATCCATCTTGAGTTGATTCCTGTGCATGGTGAGAGGTGAGGATTTAGTTCCGTCTTTCTAGAAATGGATAGCCAGTTCTCCCAGCACCATTTGTTGAAAAGGCTGTCTTTTCTCCAGAGCATGAGTTTGGCTCCTTTGTCAAAGATTTATTTTATTTATTTATTTTTTGGTGGTACTGGGGTTTCTGGAAACCCGTCTACCACCAGGCTACACTTCCAGACCTTTTTTTTCTTTTTTAATTTTGGAAACAGGGTCTCCTAAGCCGGTGAGGCTAGCTTCAAACCTGTGGGATCTTCCTGTCTCTGCCTCCCAAGTGCAGGGATTACAAGCGTGTGCCACCATATGGGCCCAGCTTAAAGATTAATTGACTATAGGTGTGTGGGTTTGTTTCTGTATCTTCTGTTCTGTTCCACTGGTCAGTCTGCCTGTTGTTGTGCTAATACCATGCTGTTTTTACTACTATTGATCTATAGTATAATTTGAAGTCAAGTATGGTGATGCCTTCTGACGGGGTTCTTATTGCTGAGGATTGCTTTGGCTATTCTTGGTCTTTTCTTGTCTCCATATAGAATTCATGACTGATTTTTCTAGGTCTATGAAGAATGTCGTTGGTATTTTAATAGGAATTGCACTGAATCTATAGATCACTTTTGGCAGAATGGCCATTTTGATGATATTTATTCTGCCTATCCATGAGCACAGGAGATCTTTCCATCTTCCAAGGTCTTCTTCAATTTCTTTTTTTTTTTTAGTGTTTTATAGTTTTCCAGATGCTCATTTTTAACCAGAATGCTCAGGTTTCAGTCTCCATTCTTTCTATTTTTGTAATGACTGAGAAATTTTTAATTTCCATTTGGAAGACTCACTGTCTAAAAAACTGTGCATAAATATACATTCTGTCCTTAGAAAGAGAACAAGTAGAGCACAGAGGCAGGGCCATCGTCACGGGAGGAGCGTGGGGGAGTCAGAGAATCTGGCTCCACACTTGGATGCTGCTACAGAATAGTGACACGATGTTTTTGAAGTTATTCAGTGTTTCAGTGTTTAAATGGGATGAAGGATTGAAAGGAATAATACAAAAATATTTAAAATTAAAAATAGTGCAGGGGATATAGCTTGGAGGTAAAATGCTCCTGGGTTCCATCCCCAGTACTGCAAAAAAAAAAAAAAAAAAATGTGGTTGGCTGACAGCACACTTGCTGTGAAAGTTCCTCTTTTAATGATGATAAGCAGTCAGACCTTTGCCCTGTCACTACTTGTGTGAATGTGAGTTCTCTTAACCTCCCTAATAAGCCTGGGTCTCCTTATTTGTGAAAAAGAGACCATAAGAGAAACTGACTTCGTAGATTGATTGCAAGAACTACTGGGCTAATGTACTAAAAGTGCTTGGCTCCTAAAAGTACTCCGTACCCGGGTGTGGTGGCTCACACCTGTAATGCCAGTACTTGGGAGGCTGAGATAGGAAGATGGCAGGTTTGAGGACAGTCTCAGCAGGTAGTGAAATTCTTAACCTAGTGCTATATTGTTTCAAAATAAAAATAAAATAGAGTTGGGAGTGTAGCTCAGAGGCAGAATGTCTGAGTTCAATTCCCAGTACCACACACACACACACACACACACACACACACACACAATAATTACTAGTTGTTATATTTGTTGTTCCTATTATCATTGTATATTTGAATGGCCACAGTCATATAACCTGAATAGGTAGATCTAAACACATGGAATAGGATGAATGTCTACACAGACAGGCCGAAGGGTCGAGGTTTACAGATCGTCATCCTGATAGATTGCCATTGGTTGCAAAAGCAGGAAGTTACAAAAAGCAAAATGCTTCCAGGAGAGAGTGGCTCCCTACTCAAGTGCAGGGATGGTGGAATTTGGCCTCTCTGAGCACTGCCGTAGGCGAAGTCTTGCCTATAGTCAGTTCTTCATTTGAAGGCAGCCATGGGTCCTCCCTCCAAGAACTGAGAGCTCCTGAGGCATCTTAGCCCAGGTCGGTCGTCACTGTGGCCTCTGTGGCATTGAAAGTTTAGTGGGTATCCCTTCCCAGACCTTTAGACAGGAGTCAGTAGCCCCAAAGCGTGTCGAGACTAGACAGGCAGTGTACATGAACAGAGTGGACCTGGTGGGTTAGGGGGACGATGACACTGCATGCCATGTCTTGGGAGGGGGCGTCTGCTCCCAGACCTTCTCCATGAATTGCTGCCAAGCAGGAAAGCCTTTACCAGATTTCCCAATGTTTTGATAGTAATCAGAAATTCAGAATTGTATTATGTAATTTTTCTGTTTATGTTCTCGCCACAATTAAAAATTTTTAGACTTACCATGTGGGGCAAACACACAGGCTAATCCTGCTTATAGACCATCCAGCCATAGGTCAATAGATTATGACTCTGCTCTTACCCACGTTCTACAAAGACAAGTATCTCACCTGGAGAGTGCACGGAGAGACTGAAGGAGACAGTCTGCTTGACACCACCCTTTCCCGCGTGATGGCCCCGGTGGGGTTCATACCCCAGGCGTTCTTGTGGTGGCAGCCTGGCTCTTTCCTGGCAGTGTCAGGCGGGGCCTGGGCATGTGACTGGGTGGACTGGACCCACCCTCTGCTCTGGCTTCCCCTCCTGTCATGGGGCCACTTTCTGTTGCACATGCTCCCACTGTGATGCCAAAATGGCACTGTGCCCTGAAAACTCCAATACTGTGAGCTAAATAAACCTCTTTTCTTTGCAAACTACCCAGCCTCAGGTATTTCATTATAAGAACAGAAAACAGACTAATACACAGGAGGTTTAGCTATTCAAAATTGAATGCCCTCTTCCTAGCACCTGGCAAAATTTTTTGAGGTAACAGCATGCAGAACACTTTTATTTCAAGCAATATTAGGAGAGAAATCTTTTTTTTTTTTTTTCAGTACTGTAGATGGAACCCAAGGGCAGTCTACCTCTGAGCTACATCCCCAGCCCTATTTTTTATTCTTTATTCTTGAAACAGGGTCTCACATTGCAGAGGGCCTCAATAAGTAACTGAGGCTGTCCAGGGACTGTGATACTTCGGTCTCAGCCTCCCAAATGCTGGGATTACAAGCGTGCACCACCACGCCTGGTGTAGGAGAGAAATCTTGATCTCGCGATGTCTTATGTTTCTTATTAGGCCTGTATTAATGTAACCTTAGATTAGTAATATCATGCAAAGTGATTCAATGATTTGAGGTACTGATTAAGTAATTAAATAATTCAGGGGGAACAAATATCAAAATATTCACCATCAACTTAGTATGGCTGAATTATAAAACTGTGTCTCCACATATACTTTCTCTGAGCATAAATGCTTAGGCCATTCACTAACAAGCTTGTAACATTAACTGACAGTACCACACTGTAGGAGGGAACCTGGCATTGAAAGGCAATTTCTCTCTGGGTCACTGCGGAGCTTTAGTAAAAAGCTCAAGTAGTGGGTGTTTTCTGAACAAAGTGCCTACACTTACGGTCGCCAGAAAAGCCACCTGTCCCGGCACAAAGACTAAGCCACGGAGAGGCTCCCAGTGACCCCGCAGTCCTTTCTCCTCACGTCTTATTATCGGCTTACAAATGAGGACATTTATACGGAACACACTGATAACAGATGGCTGTGCCCAGGGTTGACTAGTCCCAGCCTTCCTGGACAGCCCTTTGCTTTGAGCATCTAAATAGAGAAACTGGTGCCCCTCTCCCACATCCTATGCAAAACTGTGCCATCTCTGAACATACCAGGAATTCTCGGGAGCCTTGGTTGCTGCTGCTGACTCCTGCTCTGTCCACTGGGCAGTGGTTAAGAGCTCTGGACTCTAAGATGGGTTCATGGTCAAGTTTGTCTCCTCAAAATGTAAAGTTAAGCCAGGCGCGGTGGCGCATGCTTGTAATCCCAGCATTCGGGAGGCTGAGACAGGAGGATGGCGGTTCGCAGACAGCCTCAGCTACTTAGTGAGGCCCTCTGCAACTCAGTGAGACCCTGTTTCAAAATAAAGAATAAAAAATTGGGCAGGGGGTGTAGCTCGGAAGCCATATGCCTCTGGGTTCCATCCCCAGACCCGCAAAAAAAAAAAAAAAAAAAAAAAAAATGGGGCAGGGGTGTAGCTTGAAGGTAGAATAGCCCTGGGTTCAATCCCCAGTCCTAATAATAATAATAATAATAATAATAATAATAATAATGAAAATAATAATAATGATACAAAATTGAGCAAGCTGCTCAGCCTTCCTCAGCCTCAATTTCCTCATCTCTAAGGTGCCGATCATGATACACCCCCCCAGAGTGACTGTAAGTTTGTAATGGGGTAATGGAAAAGCAATACAGAATGCTCAGCATGGAACTCAGCACAAGGACTACATTTCTTTATTCATACTACTCTAAACAGATGAATCAAAGTATTTCATAGAAGGCAGATACAAAAAATATTATTTTTCCATTTTTGCACAATGTTTCATACACACAAGGAATCACACTTCTGCAACAATTGCAAGTTTCTTTCTTTTCTTTTTTTTTCCTTTTCTTTTCTTTTTTTTTTTTTTTTGCAGGTCTGGGGATAGAACCCAGGGGCATTTGACCTTCGAGCTACACCTCCTGCCCAATTTTTTATTCTTCATTTTGAAAGAGGGTCTCACTGAGTTGCAGAGGGCCTCACTAAGTAGCTGAGGCTGTCTGTGAACTGCGATCCTCCGGTCTCAGCCTCCCAAACGCTGGGATTACAAGGGTGCGCCACCACGCCCGGCTGATAATTGCAAGTTTCTTTAGTATTCTTTTTTTTTTTTTTTTGGACTAGAGGTTGCTCCCGAGGCATCCTACCTCTTAGCTACCCCAGTCCTATTTATTTTTTATTTTGAAACAGCATCTCAGTGAACCCATCCTTCTGTCGAAGCCTCCCAAGTACTGGGATTCCAAGCGTGCACCACCAGCCCAGCTCCTGGTGGTCTCTGTTTTCGTGTTTTGTCCATTGACAAACATTTTGCAAAGGAATTCCTAAAATTAACAAGCTACTCTCTTTCTGAAAAGATTCAGTTTTTATGTAATCTTTGAACATTTATTGTCTGTAATGCATTGTGTGTTCTGCTAGCAACATCTTGTCTTACACTTTAAAAGAAGTAATAAACATGCAAGAGATTTAAGAAAGTCCAAACACAGTGAGGTCTGTGAACCAACTCTCCCCCTCCCTGTCATCAGCCATTCAGTTTGTGATAATCACTTCATCATGTTACGTTTCTTGTTTTGTCCAGTAAACAGCTTGTGACAGGGGTCACGACTCAGTTGTGCAAACTTCTCAGCACTCCCAAATTATATTTATATATATATATATATATATATATATATATATATATATATATTTTTTTTTTTTTTTTCTGCAGCACTGGGGCTGGAACCCAGGGGCATTCTACCTCTGAGCTACATCTCCAGCCCTATTTTTTAGTATTTATTTTGAAACAGGATCTCACTAGTTGCGGAGGGCCTCGCTAAGTAGCTGAGGCTGGCCATGAACCTGTGATCCTCTTGTCTCAGCCTCCCAAGTACTGGGATCACAAGCGTGCGCCGACTCGCCCGGCTCCCAAATGTTATTTCTTAGAAATTCCACTTCCCATTTTTCAAGTCTTACCCAAAAGTAACTTTTTCTCCTTTTCTGTATAAATGCTTTTACCTTTCACCAAATATTATTTGTGCATAGAACAAAAATGCGCCAACCTAGCCGGGCACGGTGGCAAACGCTTGTGATCCCAGTGCTTGGGAGGCTGGGACAGGAGGGTCACAGGTTCACAGCTAGCCTCAGCTACTTAGGCCCTCTGCGACTTAGTGAGACCCTGTTTCAAAATAAAGAATAAAATAGAACCGGGCGTGGTGGCTCACACTTGTAATCCCAGCATTCGGGAGGCTGAGACTGGAGGATCTCGGTTCGCGGACAGCCTCAGCTACTTAGTGAGGATCTTTGCAACTCAGTGAGACCCGTTTTCAAAATAAAGAATAAAAAAATAGGGCAGGAGGTGTAGCTCGGAGGTTGAATGCCCCTGGGTTCCATCCCCAGACCCGCAAAAAAATAAAGAAAGAAAGAAAGAATAAAATAGGGCTGGGGTGCAGCTCAGAGGTAGAAACATTGTCATCTTCGCGGCGCTCCCCAAGCCAGGGAGGCTGATAACAAAGTGATAACGTGGTTGAAGAGGCCGAGGAAGGCCTAATTTGTCAGAAAATTTCATTA
The DNA here is from genome assembly GCF_963383645.1 of Muscardinus avellanarius. NCBI lineage: Eukaryota > Metazoa > Chordata > Mammalia > Rodentia > Gliridae > Muscardinus > Muscardinus avellanarius. Next base: position 123,789,654 of record NC_137788.1, read on the forward strand.
AGGAGGTAGGATTTAGCTTAGTGTTAGGAATAGATTGGTGTGTGTGTGTGTGTGTGTGTGTGTGTGTGTGTGTGTGTGTGTGTTATTGGGGATTGAACCCAGGGGTATTTTTACCTCTGAGCTACACCCTCAGCCCTAAGTTATTTATTTTAAAATAGGGCCTCACTAAGTCACCGAGGCTATCCTTGAACCTGCATCCTCCTGTCTCGGCCTCCCAAGTATTGGGGTTACAGGCATGCACCTGGCTTACACTGACTTTAGTGGGGGAGGCGCAGGCGCAGGGCAATGGTGCCCCTTCTTTGAGGTGCAGTAAGAGCAGACCTGCAGAGGTGGGCATGGCAGCCATCAGCTCAAGGACTCCGTGGCTGGCACAGAGCGGTTGGTGAAGCCTCGCGCCAGCTGGAGGCGTGGGCACTGCTGAATACCAGCTCATGTTGGGCTGGCACTTCCTGAGCAGTGGGCGGCTGTGGTCTCCCTGTAGACATGATGACTGGCATGGTCAATGGATGGTTAGAGTTGGAGGCAGGGACACTGTCAGCCGCTGCAGAAGGCTCAGCAGGAGAGGGAGTCAGTCATTAGCTATGGCTGCCTGAGGGGCAGAAAGGAAGGGTTACCAGATGATGCCAGAATGTTTGGCCTGCGTGGTTAGGAATGGCGGAGCAGCACCTCACAAGCCAATTAATCACACACCAATTCGGCCTTTTCAGTATCTTTCTTCCTTTTCTATTGAATTCTTTCTCTAGATCCTGCCGTTTATGAAACTCCAGCCACTATGAAGTGCCCATCTGTGGAGAGTAGCCACAAGAGGCAAAATGACCTGAAGGTCTCATCACTCTCCCACTTCCCCGGCCCTGCAGAGTTTGATTCTATGGCTAGGAATGAAACTACAACTATTTTTAATATCTGAAATGGATCTATTGTCTACACTGTTTTTATCACCAGGAAGGGAGTTAGTGGCTAAGTTCATAATTGTCTTTACTTGTTCACCCTGAACTGGAATTTTTCTTTTCAGTTTACACTATGAACAATAATATCCTACATGTATGATTGTCCCTTGCTGTTTAGTCATTGCCTTTATTACTGTTATCTCATTTAAACCTTTATTGAAGAATCCTACAAAGCAAGCCTGGCAGATATTGTTTCTTCCCTTTAACAGAGGAGCCAGCTGAAGCTGAGAAGTAATGTTCATTTACACAGCCACGTAGGGCATTTTCATACCTGGAAGAAGCTCCTAGGATCCGATTGTTTAATCACCTCTAGTATATTAGAAAGGATTACAAAGAATTTTTGTTTTCGTGTGTGGGGATGGAACCCAGGGGCATTTGACCTCCGAGCTACACCCCCTGCCCTATTTTTTATTCTTTATTTTGAAACAGAGTCTCACTAAGTTGCAGCAGGCCTCACTAAGTAGCTGAGGCTGTCTGAGAACCTTGATCCTTTGGCCTCAGCCTCCGGAATGCTGAGATTACAAGCATGTACCACCATACCTGGCTTACCAAGAAATTTAATATATAACCTTGAGTATATTATAAAATTGCCAAGCTGGGTGTGATGCCACAGGCTTGTAATCCCCGCATTTGGGAGGCAGAGACAGGAAGATCACCATTTGTGGACAGCCTTACCTATTTAGTGAGGCCCTCTGCAACTCAGTGAGACCCTGTTTCAAAATAAAGAATAAAAATTTGGGCAGGGGGTGGTGTAGCTCAGAGGTCAAATGCCTCTGGGTTCCCATTCCCAGACCCGCAAAAAAAAAAAAAAAAAAAAAAAAAAAAAAAAAAAATATATATATATATATATATATATATATATATAATAAAGGGGGAGTGAGGGGTAGAAAGAAAGATTAGATAGAGAGATAGAGATAGATAGGTGATGGATAGATAGATGATAGATAGGTAGATAGATAGATGATATAACAAGTTGCCTAATCCAATAATGAGCCCCTTGTCCCTAAAGGCCAGATGGCAGAGCCAAGTAAGCACCTCCTTGGAATGGTGTAGGAGAAGGCCTATTTCGGTTTCCTTCCAGGTGCTTTCAAGTTTAGCGCCAGGACAATGCAGTGGCTGAAAGGGGGGGCACAGTACAAGGATTAAGAACACAAACTTTGCTGGGTGTGGTGGTGCACACTTGTAATTCTTGGGAAAATAAGACAGGAGGACTGAGGTTCATGGACAGCCTCAGCTACTTAGGCCCTCTGCAGCTTAGTGAGACCCTGTTTCAAAATAAAGAATAAAAATAGGGCTGGGGGTGTAGCTTGGTGGTAGAATGCCTCTGGGTTCAATCCCCAGTACTACACACACACACACACAAAAAAAAAAAAAAAAAAAAAAAACCACACAGATTTTAGAGCCCATATGATGCTGGCTTTTGCAACCTAGGTTGAAAAGAAGCCAGACCAGATAAAGAAGCCATTTGTAGGTGTTTTGGCCCATCCTCAAGCTAAGACATCAGGTGGCAGCCAATACCAGCCACTAGACACAAGCATCAGCTCCAGTGCGCTCACCTTGGACCCAGCACATCTGAATACAAATGGAGCAGAGAATAGCTGCCCTGCCAGACTCTGCCCAGGTCGATGATGTACAGCAAAATAAATGTAGTTATTTTAAGCCCATTAGGCTGGGGGTGGTTAGTTATGCAGTACAGGATAACTGGAACACACTGTCCAGGTGATGCTCTGAACTGTCACTGATTTTCAACCCTCTTAGGAGGCACTGAGTCAAGTAAAAAATGGTGTTGTTTGCAGAGAGACAGTTGGGTGGTCTGGGTTGGTGAGAGAAGAGTTGCTTGGTAACGATATTTAGGGAATATGAATACATGATGGGTGCGGAGCTTTAGGGACTCGGTCAGGAGATGGTGAAGCCTGGACAGTGGGCTTTGTCATGCTCTCGGTTCCCAACCTGGTTTTGAGATTTTTTTTCGAGCTCTTATAGGAGGCAAGTAGATTAAGCAAGTACTAAATCTTGGCAAGAGGGTGGAAGAGGCCTTACAGGTCTGTATGAGATCGGCAGAGGCATCCTCGGTGGTAGACTTAGGAAACAACACCCTAGCAAACAGTGCCTGGCATATTATTGCCTGTTGGTAAGAAAGAACCTTTATCAAGCTGGGCCTGGTGCCACACTCTTGTAACCACAGCATTTGAGAGGCTGAGACAGGAGGATCCCAGTTCGAGGACAGCCTCAGCTATTTAGTGAGGGCCTTTGCAACTCAACAAGACCCTGTTTCAAACTAAAGAACAAAAAAATAGAGCTGGGCATGTAGCTTGGAGGTAGAATGCCCCTGGGTTCCATCCCTAGTACTGCAAAAACAAAATAAAATAAAATAAAAAGAAAGAACCCTTATCGATCATTTTCGAGACAAGGAAACAGATCAGGTTCTTGGAAAACAACTCAGTACTGACTGTATAGCATGAAAAGTACAATTTAATTTCAGAGAAAAGAGGTCAGGCTTGGTGAGAACTTTCCTGATGGGGAGACCAGAAAATAGAGACAGAACAGATATGGTAATGGACGCTTCTACATCTAAGAAGGAGAATATGGCAGAGCAGAAAATGGGTTAAAAACTTTATTTGGAATACTGCTCTGATTTGGAGGAGAAAATATGCTGAGCACACAGAAGGCAACCGGAGTGGGGGCCATTCTACGGCAGTCAGCCCTTGTCATCGAGAACATCAGAGGCCAGGCCGGAGCGGGCGGGCAAGGGAAGATCCCAGTAGGTGGTGCCTGTCTCCCTCCTCGCTTTTCCTGCAACAATAAATAGATTAAAATGTTAAACGCAGCCGGGAGTAGTTGTGCATGCTTATAACCCCAGCATTCGGGAGGCTGAGGTAGGAGGTTCCAGGTTCGTGACCAGCCTCAGCGACTTAGTGAGGCCCTCCTCAACTTAGTGAGACCCTTTTCAAAATAAAGAATAAAAAATCAGGCTCGAGGTGTAGCTCAGAGGTAGAATGCCTCTGGGTTCAAACCCCAGCCCCCCCCCCCAAAAAAAAAAGTTAAATGTAAGGCTGCGACTCTGCTGAAGGCAACTGTGGTCTCCCCATGGCTCGCCTCTCCTCCTGTTCCATTCCTACAGACACAGCATCGATTCTCCTCTCTAGAAAAGCAACTTCGGCAGCAAGGGTGAAAGACAAGAATTTTAATCATAGTGAAATTTACAGAGTAGAGGCCATTTCAAGCTTTTATGTTTCCTCTAGGCAAGTGCGTGTGCATTGGGACCATGAAAAGGGGAAGCCACATTTGGAAAACAGTGACAGCAGGCACTAGCCTGTCCTTGGGTTTGTCTCTCCTTGGTCCTCCTGGTCTAGATCCTGCTGATTTAGATCAGGTTGAATCAGCTGTCAGTATTATTTCATTCCTCTTTTCAGGAGATACTTATTAAAATGCCAGTTGGTTTGGAAGCTGTGCCTAGAACATTTAATTAGCTTTCAATTAAAAAGAAGAAAAGATACCAACGTGGGTTTAAATCGACAGTTGTTATAATATATAAAGATTCTAGAAAAAATAATGTCAGATCTATAAGCCAGGAGTGGTGGTGGATGTCTGTAATCCCAATAGTTGGATGCTGAGAGCATCACAGGTTCAAGGCCAGCCTCAGCAACTTGGTGCGACTCTCCGAAATCTAGGGAGACCCTGTTTCAAAATAAAAGACAAAATAGGGCTGGTGTGTATGCCTCTGGCTTCAATCCTCAGTACCACACAGGTGAAGAAAGCTGAGTAGATGCTTCTGAGAACTGGCACTGGTGGGACACCCAGAGGCCACCTCTGTGCCGTCCATCCCCTGCCCTCAGCGAGAATAAGTAGAAAGCGTGCTGTGCATGTTCACTGTCCCTGCTTTCTAGCATTTCTCTGAAGGCCTCACAGATGAGCCCCACGGGAGCTATTTAGAATCATTATCAGGAAATTGTGGGCAACTTCTCAGACTTCCGTTTGAGACTCTTCCCTTTATTTTCTGTTGTGAAGAGACACACTAGCCGGGCGTGGTGGCGCACACTTGTGATCCCAGCATTCGGGAGGCTGAGACCGGAGGATCGTGGTTCGCGGACAGCCTCAGCTACTTAGTGAGGCCCCTTGCAACTCAGTGAGACCCGGTTTCAAAATAAAGAATAAAAAATAGGGCTGGGGGTATAGCTCGGAGGTCGAATGCCCCTGGGTTCCATCCCCAGTACTGCAAAAAAAAAAAAAAAAGAAAAAAGAAAAAAGAAAAAAAAAAGAGACACACTAGCTAGTTATCTTCTTGATAAGAAACTTTCACATTGTTAGTTTCTTTTTTTTCTAAAGTATATTTGTTTCTGAAAACTCTTCTCATATCTTCTGTTTTCCTTCCCCTAAATAATATTATTCTTGGTACTGAGCCCTCCTTCAGGTTATAGTCGTCTCCCCTCATCCATGGTTTTGCATTCCTCAGTTTCAGTAGCTGTGACCGACAGCATGATGAGCGCAGCGCAGAAAGACACCGAGAAAGAGGGGCCAGAGTCAGGCAACTTCTCTCCCAGTATATCGTTAAAATAACGTCTTCATCTGGAGATCATTGTGTGAAATTATCTGATTTATAAATACAGGCAAAACGTTCACGCCGTGCAGCCCCGGCAGAGCTCACCTGCGAGCCAGACGCCGCCTTGCCGCCCCACGTAGCCCTCGGTACAGAGCGAGGCATTTTAATTTTCCTGGAACTGTGAGTTTCTGTTGCCCTTGATGGTGCCATTTCCCCTTAACGTGGGTTTTCCTCGCCTCTCCGTCCAGGTCCTCGGATGTGGCACTGTTGCCCAAGCTGTCCTCAGTCGAGGACATTTTGGAGGAGTCGTCACTGTCAACGTTGGATTCGCGATGGCCGTCGTAATGGCCATTTATGTCACTGGAGGTGTCTCTGGTAAGCAAGAGAAATAACACTAGACGCTATTGGCTCACAAATTCCCTAGCACAGTGCTGGGTGCTTTACATGCCTTAGTTTATTTTGATCTCATTCCTGCAAGAATATGTATTGAATTCTCTTCTTATGATGAGAAAAGTCAAAGGGCCTATAAATGGTGAATGGCATAGGCAGGGGCAACATTTAGCCAGAGCAAGGTAGAGGTTAGAACTCATAACCTGAGCCAGACGTGGTGGCGCACGCTTGTATCCCAGAGCTTGGGAGGCTGAGACAGGAGGATTGCAGGTTCGAAGCCAGCCTCAGCTACTTAGTGAGGCTCTCAGCGACTTAGTGAGACCCTGTTTTCAAATAAAATATAAAAAAATAGGTCTGGGAGTATAGCCCAGAGGTAGAAAGCCCCTGGGTTCCACCCCAGTAACACACACACACACACACACACACACACACACACACACCACAACCGAGTCATTCCTAGGTTCCAAAGTGCATCAGTCTTGAGACATCAGTGGGACTGTTCCTCTCTCTGCCCCGTACGTGGAAGCCGTTTCCCACATGCCCTGTGGATAGGTCAGTGGAGGTGAGGGCAGCATGATGTTTCTGGATCTGTATGAGAAGTGACTGAGGGGTTAGTTCTCTTGCAGAATGGATGGTACTTCCATGGCACTGCATATCGGGTCTCGAGGTCTTAGCCTATCCTGCCTTTGAGGCGGGCCGGCTGGAAACAAACTGCAAGGTTCTGAGAAGCAGAATGGAATGATAGTTAACGCAGTCTGCTTACTTAGGAAGGAACTGTGGAAGGTGCTCTTTCCCGGACTCTTTCAGCAGCCTGGTGTGGGCACTGGGCACTGAGGCAAGCCTGCTGGTGGTAAGAGAAGGAAGGCAACTGAGAAACCACTGCATGCTGGGCACCGTGTCGGGTGCCGGGCACCTTTAACCCCCTTCTCCTCTGTGACTGCACTTTGAGGCTGGCATTGTCTTCTTTCTAGGGAGAAAACTGGTGCTGGGAGAGAGTCAGTACTTTGCTAGAAGGCCTGCAGGGGTCAAATAGAATGAAGTCTTGACCCAGGTCTATGTGATAGTAAAGTTCATATTCTTAAACAACATTTTCAATCATCTATTATGGGCAAAATGAGCTAACAGAGGATCCTGTAGCTAGCTTGCTGTCATTGTCATGAATGCAGAATAATGATCGCCTGGACTCTGGGAGCTTCCTAGGGCAGGATACTTGCATTTACTGGCTGGAACCCTTTCTATACTATAGCCAGTCTTGGATCTGGGGTGGCCCAGCCATCGTTTCCTGTGAAGGCGATTTGTTTGGCATGAGCAGTGCCTCCATTCAAGTTTTGTAGAGTTTTTGCTGTGATCCTAGCACCACACTGCCTGCTTCAAGGCAAATTTCAAGTGGGTCCAAGAATAACCAGCTACCTGGGGGTGCCAGCTGGATTTGCATGCAGACCTGGACACCAGGCACAAACACAGTCTTGGCTTTCAACAAGTATGCAGGTGTTACACCACAAGCACCCAGCATGCCCACTCAGGTATAGTGTCTGAAAACCATGAAATGCAGACCTGGGCATATTTTCAGCTATTGGGTGGAGACATGGCTTTGGAATATTTTGCCAGCATAACACCATGAACATCAAGTACTTACATAGGATTAATTGGCCCCAGACTTTGCCAGTGTAGTTAACACCCTTCACCATCACCATGGTTTGTGGTTTACTGTTGTAATTGGAGAGTGTGGGAGTCATCACAGGAGGAAAAGGAAGGAAAGACAGGGAGAGAGGGGAGGGCATGGAGTCTTCTCCTCATGTCTCTGAACTGGGGTGAAGTCCCTGGGGTATAGGGCGAGGGCCAGAATTGATGGGGTTGTTTTCTCTAGAGACTGTTCCCAGAGGAGGGCCAGGACCTGACCATGTTGTTTATTAGAGACACTGAGACCCCAAAATACAGATAGATTAGCGTCCGCGCCTGGATGATGAAAGATACCATGGGTTGGATCGGGAGCTCCTATTGCCCACCACTGTCCAGAAACTAGTGCCGCTCACGCTCCCTGAGTGCTGAGGGCTTGGGAGTAGGCAGACACATCCCCCCGCCCCACGTGACGTCCACACAGGCCCTAGCACCCGGATGGCTCAGGAAGAGGAAAAGTGTGTGATTGCAGCAAGGGCTTTGGTTTGTGGCCACCCGCAAGGCTGTCTTTGAGGATTCAGAAAAGCATGTATGCTAAGCAGCAGACTGGTGAGGCCAGCTGTTTGACCTTTAAACACCAAACATCAATCTATTGTAAAGGCGTTACAGCATTCACTCCTTTGTAAAAGTGCCAATTGAAGCCAACCGGTCAGAACTCAGAATACCCTAATTGTGACTATCCCACACGGGGTCCTTAGGCTATGAGGTGTAGTTATTTTGAGTTAGTCTTTTCTAAGTAAAATAATGCATTGAAAAGCAAAATAGCTACGTTTTGTAACAAATGAAATATAAGTTGCTTCTTTTGTCTTGGTGTCCATGGGTGGGCGGGGGAGGAGAGTATTTGCCCAGAATAAAACATTGAAGAAGTTCTCTGTCACCCAGGGCTTGCCTCACTTGCTTTGTGGACTCCCCAGCGACACCCCTGTGTTCCTTAGAAGGACATCTGATCACCAACCCCCTCGGCAGACCGAATATTTGAGTGCAGGACTCTAGCCTCATGTTCTTTTCACTAGGCTGCCCTGCCTAGTGCTTGGGGTGAGCTGGGCGTGAGCACTCCTCTCTGCAGGGGGAAACCCCAAAAGCTACTTGGCCCTTAGCCAAGGGTGCCGCTGGTTCCCCTCCCTTCCTGGCCCTTCTGCCATCTCTGAGATCCTGCTTCTGGTTGCGTTGGGAAACACCCTCCTAACTTTCCCTCTCTGCAGGTCCCTGTAGTCTGAGTTCTCTAAACGGGACCTCTGATGATTTATTATCTCAAATATTGACTTTCTTATCTCAGATGCCTAGCCTCCTGTAAGGTCTAACGTGAACAGTGATTCCAGCCTCAGGGTACCTAGGAGGAGCTAAAAAATATAAACGTATCTGTAGGAAATTTCAGTGTGGAAGAGGGGTGCTAGAAGTCTCCCGCTGGCGGACTCATCTCAGGGAAAGTACTTTGGGTTGGAGGTGATTTCAAAAGACACCGTGGTCCTCTCCCAATGGGTGCTTCTAGAGTGCTGGGTGGCAGCTGTTCTGCACACAGCCTTGAGGAGAGGAACTTCTCACGGTCTTGTAGGACCACCTCTGACCCCATGTTTCCAGCCTTCTCAGTAAGCAGTCCTCTGCTGGCTCCAGAATTGGAGGCTGAGACAGGAGGATCACAGGTTCTCGGTCAGCCTCAGCTACTTAGTGAGGCCCTCTGCAACTTAGTGAGACCCTGCTTCAAAATAAAGAATGAAAAATAGGCCTAGGGGTGTAGCTTGGAGGTAGAATGGTAGAATGTCCCTGGGTTCAATCTTTGGTACAATAAATAAATAAATAAATAAATAAATAAATAAATAAATAAATGTAAACTACAACAGTAGAAGTGTCTGTAAGGCTTCAGGAAATCACCTGTGCTTTGGTACATTGGCATTTTCTTGCTCCTATTAGCTTGAGTATCAGAGGCAGATGAAGAGATGCTGGTTTTGCCAACAGAAACTTCACAGGTCTACTCTGGCTTGGTGACTGAGGGAGACTGTGGCTCTGTCCCTGGGGGGAGGGCTTCCCCTGGAGATGAGCACCCAGGGTTCTGAAGAGGGTCAAAGGATTATCAGTCACTGCATCACAGTTATCATCACCAAGGTCCTTATCATCTGTTTTGTTTCACAACCTGAAAGTCCACATTCCAGTGTGGTCACCTTGACAGTGGCTCTGATCTTCCAGCCACATAAAATGCCATCTGTGCTCCTCAGATGATATCTTTCTTCCCTGGGAAGAGAGTATATGGGCTGGGGGCGGGGGGCTAATTTTTCTTTTTTTCTTTCCACGAAGGCAGAAGGTATGGGGGTGGTATAACACAGACTAAGGCTGAAGTTTAAATAAAGCTGGCTTTGAATCCTGGTTCTGCCATTCGCTGACCATGCAGCTCAGAAGGGTTACTCCTCTGTCCGAGGTGCCTCACCTACTAACTGGAGTAGTACCATCTCATTGGAGAACTGAATGCACACAATACCCCCAAGATCTCATCTGGCAAGTGTTCAGGAAATGTTATTCTATAAAAACCAGCTGGGGGTGTCAGTGACCTTGCTAGAAGAAGCCTTCCTTCTAATCTTATAAAGAGATGAGAAATCAAGAGGCTGATTTCACTGGCTGTCCTTTGGGCTGGGGTGAAGGAAGTCTTGCTACATTTCTGTGTGAGAAAAATGAACTGTTTACACAGAGGAACAGAAGAGAATCGCTCAGACTTGTGATCACCTCAGAATAAGGAAGCCCCTTCCTCTGGGGAGGCACAGCCCTCAAACGCAGGGCGCTTCCCTCTAAGAGACCTCTCTTCTCAGTGCTAGGGCTGCTTTTATAGCCTAGGACTGTGGACGAAGGATGCACTAGATATAGATTTAGACCTTACACTCTATTGCGCTAAGTATTTTGACTTTAATATGTTTGACATTAATAGCTTACATCAATCTATTTGGGCTTATTGCTTTATCAGTAGATAAAACCCCATTAAAATGAGCTATTTGGGTACATGAAGTTTCTTTCTAATCTGACTGCCTTTTCATAAAAATGTACATTCTTTTTTTTTTTTTTTTGGTGGTACTGGGGGTGGAACCCAGAGGCTTTCTACCTCCGGGCTATACTCCCAGACCTATTTTGTATTTTATTTGGAAACAGGGTCTCACTAAGTTGCTGAGAGCCTCACTAAGTAGCTGAGGCTGGCTCGAACCTGTGCAATCGTCCTGTCTCAGCTTCCCAAGTGCAGGGATTACAAGCGTGCGCCACCACGCCCGGCTCAATAAAAATGTACATTCTAAATAGTACCTAGGGTGTATTCATTTCAAGTCACCCCCCCATGCCATTTTGGCATGGGGCTGTATTTCTATTTTCTGTATTTCTATCTTTCTAATAAACTTCTTTAAATCTTCAAACAAAATAAATAGTACCTAATAATGCCATGAGGATTAGTTCTCCATCCATCCCTCCAAAGTTCTCTCTCTCTCTCTCTCTCTCTCTCTCTCTCTCTCTCTCTCTCTCTCTCTCTCTACACGCACATGCACGCATGCGCACGCATGTGCACATGCTCATTCACACACATCTTTCTCCTCACATATAGGTCTCTAGCTAGAAGACTGGGTTCTGCCTGAGCTCTCTAGGTGAGGTTGTATTGATGCCAGTTTCTTCCCGGCCTCCACTCTGACATTCCAAGTCATTTCTTTTGTAGGTGGCCACATCAACCCAGCTGTGTCTTTTGCCATGTGTCTCTTTGGACGGATGAAATGGTACAAATTGCCGTTTTATGTGGGAGCCCAGTTTCTGGGAGCCTTTGTGGGGGCTGCAGCTCTCTTTGGCATTTACTATGGTGAGTAGAGCCTTGAGTCTTCAGATGATGGGAAACTGGGCATCATTTGAAAGCTGGAAGTACCTGGTAGGAAGAGGGGCAGTTAAGCGAGACCAGAAAGCACTCTATAATTGACAGGAAATTCTAAGTTTAAGGTAATGAGACCAATATTATCATTTGACCAAATGTATGAAGCTTCTTGATTTTATTTTATTTTTTTTTTTGCGGGTCTGGAGATGGAACCCAGGGGCATTCGACCTCTGAGGTACACTCTCTGCCCTATTTTTTATTCATTATTTTGGAACAGGGTCTCACTAAGTTACAGAGGGCCTCACTAAGTAACTGAGGCTGTCCACGAACTGCGATCCTCTGATCTCAGCATCCCGAATGCTGGGATTACAAGCGTGTACCACCATGCCAGGCTATGAAGCTTCTTAATAAAAATGGTGACATCTTATTTGTTTTTTGGGGGTTTTTTTGGTGGTACTAGGGGTGGAACCCAGAGGCTTTCTACCTCCGGGCTATACTCCCAGACCTATTTTATATTTTATTTGGAAACAGGGTCTCACTAAGTTGCTGAGAGCCTCACTAAGTAGCTGAGGCTGGCTTCGAACCCATGCAATCCTCCTGTCTCAGCCTCCCAAGCGCAGGGATTACAAGCGTGCGCCACCACGCCCGGCTAAATGGTGACATCTTAAATGTCACTAGAACTTAAACTTTGGTCTGAGCTTGCACTACAGCATGAACACACATAAAATAAGCAACAGGCCGGCAGGTTTCTCTTTCTCTGATTTGGCTGAAGGAAGAGGCATTGACTGGTGTTTAAAGAAGTGCTTAGAGGAGGGAGCTGAGAATGTCTTTGGAGGAAGAAACACAGCAGAGAAGCAGGGTCACCTGGCCCACCTCTAGACTTCCATCTTGCAACAGTCCTTGGGGAAAACAGTCCTGGTGGTCAGGGATGCGGACTTCAGTTCTGGTTGTCAGTAAGTAGCTGTGTGATGTAAATAAGCCATCTGACTGATGGACCTCGGTTTTCTCCTGGAAAAATGGGAAAATTGAATGAGATGATTCCCAACTCCCTTCACACTAAGAAATCTTGAGGTTCTATGAAATCAATGGCTAAAGCAAGATTCCAACTGACACAAGGTGAGCCTCCATGCGTCTGTCAAACTGAAGACCTCAGGAAATGAAGCTGATGAACCCAGACTTAGGGAACTAGATTGTGGAAATGGGCATCTCTCTGAGAATCAAAGTGTAAGAAAGCCAGAGGGGAACTCAAAACCAAACCGGAAATTCAGAGAGCCAGTTGCTATGGCCAAAGAGGACTGGCTATATCAAGTGCTGCCATCCCCTGGTTAGAAGGACTCCAGGGACTCTCCTCCACCTCTTCATTATATTGTGACACCTTCAAGTTCTGGAGATTGTTATCAGGAGCTTCTGAGAACCCCTCCAGGAACTGTTCTGCCTAGAGCAGGTTTAATCTCTACTCTAGCTTTAGGTTGATCTTAAAAATTCCACAAATTCAGCCAGATGTGGTGGCACCTGTAATCCAGTAGCTCAGAGGTAGAATGCCCCTGGCGTGCATCCCCAGTAACCTCCTAGAAAAATTCCAAGAATTTCCCCCCAAAAGATTGGTTCCTAGCCTGGCGTGGCGGCACATGCTTGTAATCCCAGCATTTGGGAGGCTGAGACAGGAGGATCGCGGTTCTCAGACAGCCTCAGCTACTTAAGCCCTTTGCAACTCAGTGAGACCCTGTTTCAAAATAAAAAATAAAAAAATAGGGCTGGGAGTGTCATTGAGAGGTAGAATGCCCCTGGATTCCATCCCCAGTACTGAAAAAAAAAAAAAAAAGATTGGTTCATAGAACCCCACTAAGGATTAGTTTCCAGAACCCCACTAGCTAAAGTCCATCAGCACAGCCAGGGGATTTCTACCTCTGACCCACCATCCTGGGATAATCCTAGGTATCTCTAACACTGACATACTGTGAGGCCAAGAGAGACAGATAAGGATATGCCAAGCTCAGTGTGAGCGTTTGCCGTTGTTTAGCACAAGGCCTGGCAGAAGCCTTCCTCGACCCTCCCTAGACACACTAATGTGCCAGAGCTCTGTCTTCCACAGATGGCCTTATGGCCTTTGCTGGTGGAAAATTACTCATCGTGGGAGAAAATGCAACAGCACACATTTTTGCAACATACCCAGCTCCATATCTATCTCTGGTGAATGCATTTGCAGACCAAGTAAGTACAGATTTAATAAAGACCTAACTTTGGTGAAAACATGATAAAAGAAGGGAAAAATATTGGAGTATTGTGGACCTATCAGAAGGAAGGGTTGTGGTTCCAAAGTTAGAGGTCTCAGGGAATGACCCAGGCTTTCTCAACAAGTGTTTGTTCTTGCAGAAGCTGGTAACACTAGAAGACTTTTCTGCTGCCTTTAATACACACATTTGTCGCACATCAGTTGAGGTCTATGAAAAGGTGAAGGACTGGGCATCTCAACCCCTGGAAAGAAAGATGCAGTTCATTTTACTCTTGTCTCTTTTGTGAGTGTCTAAATAGGGAGGCCACAAGAGAAGACCATTCTATCTCAGTTTATGAACCATGCTTTACAGTGGGAGAGTCTGGCCATCATGGATCTCCTCTGTCTCACCATGAGCCTAGGTTATTCAAACTCTCAGGGAGCTAAAAGTTTCTCTACCTTATTTAAACTAGCTGCTGGCACCCCAGCATTTGTGCTATAGCCAGAAGCACCATTATTCTGGTCTGTCTGTGGCAAAATCAGCCTTGTCAACCTAACAGGCTCTTCCTCACTCATTGTGTTCCAAGAAGGCTGTTGGTCATCTTGGCCAAAGAAGAGGAAGAAGGAAAGAAGGAAGGGGAAAAAAAGAAGGAAGGAAGGAAATTCTTTTGTGATCAGAATGAGGCAGATCAGAGTGGGCATGTATATAAAATAGGTCTTCGAGCTTACCTGATATGCCTACTTTTTTTTTTTTTTTGGTGGTACTGGGGTTCCTGGAAGCCCTTCTACCTCTGGGCTACACTCCCAGACCTATTTCATACTTTTTTTATTTTTGGAAACAGGGTCTCTTAAGCCAGCACGGCTGGCTTAGAACCTGCACGATCCTCCTGTCTCTGCCTCCCAAGCGCAGGGATTACAAGCGTGCGCCACCACACCTGGCGTGCCTACTTTTATTCAATGGGTAGGTGTAAAACTTTGCCTTCTTCTTTTTCTTTTCCACTTTGATAAACAAACCGCACAGTCAACAAGAGTTTATTGAGTCCTAGGTGCTCAGTCCTGTGACTGGAGCTTGAGAAACCGACAAGTTAATGCAAATTGTAAAGAACCAATATTCAGAGTCCTTTTACATGAATTAAAACATTTTTGTCCTCAAATTTTTGACTGGTTTCGGCAAATTACTGGACTTTTTGGGTCTTGAGTTTTTCACTTAAAATGAAGATAAATATTAGCCCTAATAGAGTTACTTGCAAGAATAAAAATAATAATATGAGGAAAACGCATCGGAAACTGTCTGCTCAGAAATTTTGAATCTAGGTGAGGAACCAAATGATCACATTCGAATAAGAGGACAATTCAATAGCCAGGCGTGGTGGCGCACGCAGCTCGTAATCCCAGACTTGGGAGGCTGAGGCAGGAGGATCGCGGTTCAAGGACAGCCTCAGCTACTCAGTGAGGACCTCTGCAACTTAGTGAGACCTTGTGTCAAAATAAAGAATAAAAAATAGGGCTGGGGTGTGGCTCAGAGGTAACATGCCCCTGGGTTCCATCTCTGGTACCACACACACACAAAAGAGGACAATGAAAAATAGAATATAACTAGATGGAAAATTGGACTAGAGGAATCACAATACCAGCTTGGAGCAGAGGGCCTTGAAGACCTCTGACAACAGAAGAAGTTTCAGTGAGAATAATAGCAGAGAGATGGGCTGCCAGACAAAGATATGCTGTCATAGGTGGCACAGTAGAAGCATAGTATAGAAATGAAGTAATGAGGGTCTTACCTTGCACCTGGCACTAGGCTGAGAGTGTTAGACTCATTTCCAAATTCTACTTCGAGAAGGCAAGCTCCTGAGAAAGAGGAACCAAAAAGATAGTGATATCACAGTGCAGGGTGGGTAGCAGGGGCATTTGGCCTAGATATGGTGCATGTGGGTTTGGGTGGAGGGCGCAGATTTGGTAGAATATGACTTAGTGAACACACAATGCCTCTTACGTGATAGATGCTAAATTATATTTTGTGTGTGTATGTGGTACTGAGGATCAAACCCTGGGCCTTGCTCATGCTAGGCAAGTACTTTACCACTAAGCTTCAGAAAACACTATTAATGAATGAGTGAATCCATGTATGAATGAACTTATGATGAAATAAAGTTATATTCAATAAAAGAAAGACTTTTCTAGAAATTGGGTCTGTGCTAAATACAGACCCTGTTTCCCAAGAACAACAATGGCTAGAGGTATCAGTGCAAGTCTGGTAGCCTGTAGGTGGCAGAAAGTGGGGACTGTGAGATTCTTCAATACCTTTAACTCCGGATGGTAGGTATCATTGTATACATCACCTTTAAGAGCCTTTCCAGCTCTGAGACTGGAGTAGCTGGTTGGAAACAGGAGCTTTCCAACTAAGGAAAATTGGAGACATCTGAAGGAAGAGGCAAGGAGGGCAATGGTTTCATAAATGTAGGACGGCAATATAAAAAGGTATGAAGAGAGAAGATGGGAGGAGAAGGGCTTGCTCACGGCAGGTGCACAGTTTTAATGGATACAGGGTGAACTATGAAAGGAACATGCCAGTTCTTTCCTAAGTGATATGTTCTTGGATGGCTTCTGGGTTTTATTTTTTTTTATTTTTATTTTTTTATTTTTGGTGGTACTGGGGTTCCTGGAAGCCCTTCTACCTCCGGGCTACACTCCCAGACCTATTTTATATTTTTTTATTTGGAAATAGAGTCTCTTAAGCCAGCGAAGCTGGCTCCAAACCTGCGTGATCCTCCTGTCTCCGCCTCCCAAGCGTGGGGATTACAAGCGTGCGCCACCACGCCCGGTAGCTTCTGGGTTTTAGTACTATAGAATGCCTAAGTGAACATGCCTAAGTGTTTTGTAAGTTTTACATGCTTGAGATGATTTCTATGGCACAAGACTCAACCACCCAGCAACATGAAGTTATACGAACAAACTAGTATTTTATTTTATTTTATTTATTTTGCGGGTCTGGGGATGGAACCCAGGGGCATTCAACCTCTGAACTACACCCCCTGCCCTATTTTTTATTCTTTATTTTGAAACCGGGTCTCACTGAGTTGCAGAGGGCCTCACTAAGTAGCTGAGGCTGTACGCGAACCATGATCCTCCAGTCTCAGCCTCCCGAATGCTGAGATTACAAGCGTGCGCCACCATGCTCTGCTCAAACTAGTATTTTAAAATTCGTGTTGTTGCGCCGGGCATGGTGGCGCACGCTTGTAATCCCCATGCTTGGGAGGCAGGACAGGAGAATCACCAGCCACACTGGTGTAAGAGACCCTGTTTCAAAAATATAAAATAGGTCTGTGAGTATAGTCCGGAGGTAGAAGGGCTTCCAGGAACCCCAGTACCACCAAATAAATAAAATAAAATAAAATAAAATAAAATAAAATGCATGTTGCTAGCCGGGCAGGGTGACGTACGCTTGTAATCCCTGCACTTGGGAGGCTGAGACAGGAGGATCACACAAGTTCGAAGCCAGCCTCAGCTACTTAGTGAGGCTCTCCACAACTTATTTAGACCCTGTTTACAAATAAAAATATAAAATAGGTCTGGGAGTATATCTTGGAATTAGAAAGCCCCTGGATTCCACCCCCAGTACCACCAAAAATAAATAAATAAGTAAAAATAAAATAAAATGCATATTGCTAAATTTTTGCTGAGTTTCCTTTCAAAAACATGTGCTAAGCTCCACTTGAAACCCCTGAAAGAGCTGATTCTCTTTTCCTAACATTTGGAATTGTTTGCATTTCTTTTCTATAAAACAGATTTTTCACCGGGTGTGGTGGCGCACGCTTGTAATCCCAGCATTCGGGAGGTTGAGACTGGAGGATCGCGGTTCGCGGACAGCCTCAGCTACTTAGTGAGGCCCTCTGCAACTCAGTGAGACCCGGTTTCAAAATAAAGAATAAAAAATAGGGCAGGGGGTGTAGCTCAGAGGCTGAATGCCCCTGGGTTCCATCCCCAGACCCTCAACACACACACACACACACACACACACACACACACACACACATTCCACTTGCTTCCCAATTGTACTTCTCTTCGGCAGACTTTCTGCTGCTTCCTTTGCCCACTTATCTATGGCTCTCTTCCTTTGTTCTTCTCCTCAGTTTCAGCAAGCCCTTCATCGCCTCACGGCCCTGCAGCTCACTGTCCCATCTACTCCTCTCTTAGTAGAGCAGCCACAGTCCAGAGAACAGTCTCTGTTGCTAAAAGCCTTGGACCAAAGGCCGCTGCCAGTCACTAAGCATGCCCTCTTGGGCAGGGAACGAGTCTGCAAAGAACAATTATGTTAACATCCCCTCTAGGATTGCTGGAAAGAAGAGCCATGCACTCATCTAATGCGCACGGGTCGTTACTGGTGGGTTTATTTTAGAAAGAAGGTTGAATTTCGAGGCGCGTATTAGCAGACGCAGGCTCACCCTCCTGTGTGTTTTCTCCTTGCAGGTCCTGTCCACCATGTTCCTGCTCATGATTGTTTTTGCTATTTTTGACTCCAGAAACCTGGGGGTCCCCAAGGGCCTAGAGCCTGTGGTCATTGGCCTCCTCATTATTGTCCTCTCTTCTTCTTTGGGGCTGAACACTGGCTGTGCCATGAATCCAGCTCGAGATCTGAGTCCCAGGCTTTTCACTGCACTGGCAGGATGGGGGTTTGAAGTCTTCACGTAAGTAACAATGGTGGAAGGAGAGGAAAGATGTGTCCTGTGCCTCATGGGAGGGTGGGCTTTCACCTGGGGGCCCATGGTGTGCACAGCAGGGACTGGAGTCTTAAACTGAGGACACATCACTGGTGCTTTGTGATGTGATTGTGTGTGTGTGTGTGTGTGTGTGTGTGTGTGTGTGTGTCTGTCTGTCTGTCTGTCTGTCTATATGCCGGGGTTGGGGATAGAGGCAAGTTCTAGACAAATTCAATAAAGATAGGCCTATTCTCTATAATAATAAAATAATAATAAAACCAGGTGTGCTAGCACTCACCTGTAATCCCAGTACATGGGAGGTTGAGACAGGAGGATCACAGGTTCAAGGCCAGCTTCAACAATTTAGACTTGCAGCAATCTAGCAAGACCCTGTTTCAAAATAAAAATAAAATAGGACTGGGGGTATAGTTCAGAAATAGGAAGCCCTTGGGTTTACTTACCAATACCACATACAACAACAACTACTACTACTACTAAAAATAATAATTCCTTGCCGGACGTGGTGGCGCACACTTGTAATCCCTGTGCTTGGGAGGCTGAGACAGGAGAATCACGCAGGTTCAAAGCCAGCCTCAGCTGGCTTAAGAGACCCTGTTTCCAAATAAAATATAAAATAGATCTGGGAGTGTAGCCCGGAGGTAGAAGGCCCCTGTGTTCCATCCCCAGTACCACACACACACACAAAATAATAATAATAATAATAATAATAATAATAATTCCTCAATTGGTTTATAGCTTTATGTGAACATTTGGTAGTTTAATTTGTCTATAGGACTTTGTGAAAAAGAGAGTCCTAGAATTTGCATCTTTCAATGCACCAAAGGGCTTTCTCATGAATCCTTCATTCATTCAGCACATCTGCACTGGATACTATCTACACTGCAGTCACTGTGCTAAGCAAGGCAGCAATTCCAAAATCAGTCAGAAGACTCACCCCAGGCCGTCCGCGGACTCGAGCATCCTAAAAGCGCAGGGGCAGAGGCCCGCGTCTCCTCGTCAGCGTCAGCAGCTTCCCCTTTCTGCGTTAGTTTATTTACTCCCAAAGCTACCTGATCTCTTACAAGACCTTGTGCTACAGATGACAAAACCCAGCTGCTGCCCTTCAACAATTTATTTATACTCCACGTAAGAGGTTACAGCACAGTCTCTTACACAAGGTTAGCTGTCAAGTGCTATTAAAGAGATTTCACTAATTAACTCCAGGAGTGGAACGGCGGCTCACAGCTCCAAATCGAGGCATTTGGGGGTGGGGAAGTGGGAGCATTTTGCAGCATTTGGACGCACTTAGATGGGCAGTAAAGAGGATGTCTCAGGCCGAGAGGACCCTGTATTCAAAGACAGAATGTTCAAATGACAAGTGGCCTGGTATAATGGCAAGGTGGTTGGAAAGGGAAGCCGTCAGATCACAGAGGAAGAGTTATGAGGATTGGGGTTCTTCTCCTCCAACCTTATTCTGTAGGCTCTAGAAGGTAGCAAAGGATTTGGGGCAGAAGGTTGGCATGTTTAGAATGTTAATTTAGCAAAAGTAGCCTGGCGTTACCATATAAGATGAGTTGAAAAAGAGCAGAGAAGTAGAGATCTGTTGACAAAGAGCTAGGTTGGCTGGTGATCTTTGGCTAAAAGTTCCCCCCAAACTTTTGAGGGACAAGGGGCCTCCAAAGTGTCCCTAGAAAGTCCCATCCACCCAGGGCTTTCTATCCAGGTGAGCACCTGGATAAGCTACCCCCACCTGGACTGCCTCCATGGTCTCAGATACAACCAAGATGGCCTTAGTCTCAGATCCTCGCTTGCCCCTACGCGCAGGGGCCTGGGGACCGGAAGGTCTGACGAGGGCCAGGCCAGCAGGCCATGGCTCACATTGCCTTGCCTTTACATATTAGGAGGTTCTGAGCCAGCTGTGGTGGTGCACGCTTGTGATCCCAGCATTCAGGAGGCTGAGACAGGAGGATCACAGTTTGCGAACAGCCTCGACTGCTTAGTGAGGCTCAGCGAGAGCCTATTTCAAAATAAAGAATAAAAATTAGGGTGTAGCTTGGAGGTAGAATGCCCCTGGGTTCCATCCCCAGTACTGCAAATAAATAAATAAATAAATAAATAAATAAATAAATAAATAAGAAATATTAGGCAGTTATGTATCAAAGTTCTGTCCACTGTTTGCAATCAGGGTCTTAATGATTTATTGGGTAGAGGATCTCTGGAGTATTATTAATTTTTAAAAATAGTTTACTCGAAGAGATGAATCATTAGAGAATCCTTTGGGTAGTTCACACGGCATGCTCCTGGCAGCCCCCAATCACAGCATGCAAACAGTCACTACCCCTAGTGCGTAAGAGACAGAGCCGGGCAGGTAGCCATGTCTGACTCCTACGTGTAGGACTCGTGCCTGACGCAGTGTGTCCAGCCTGAGAGAAGGAAATGGGTCCAGCCAGTGACAATTCGGTCTTTAGTCTGCTAGGTGACAGGGAGAGAATCACCGCAGACGGACATGACGGACCGACCGGGGCTGCTTATTCTCCCTGCTGTGGGAGAAGTGGCCACTTCTACATGCCTGTCACAGAAAAGTCCATCCCGGGTTGGGGGTGTGGGCAAGGGCTCCCTGGAGCGCAGAGTCCTCTCTCCTGTGCAGTAAGAGCGACACCTGGTGGCCGCTGTGCCCCGCGCTCTTCCCTCCAGCCTGCACTGGTGATTAGGTAGGTAGTCTCTCATAAGGGGAAGCTAGGGAGGAAACAGGAAACCTAAAGGCCTTAAGATGAACGGGAAGAGACCAGCAGAGCAGTGGAAGGGGCTGGGGAAAGGAGGTGGGAGAGGAAGAGACAGCTTGAGGAAGGGAACACCTCAAATAATGCTGTGACCACATAGTCAGGCAGCACTACCAATCCCTCTAACATGATGGGGCTGTGGGGTGGATCCAGAGGGAATCATACCGAGTGCTGTGTACGTGTGTGTTGTATCTCACTGACCTCACAATATATATATATATATATATATATATATATATATATATACACATATATACACACACATATATACATACACACACACACACACACACACACACACACACATATATATATATATATATATATATATATATATATATATATATATATACATAGTTGCTGAGAGCCTCATTAAGTGGCTAAGGATGGCTTCAAACCTGTGCGATCCTCCTGTCTCAGCCTCCCAAGGGCAGAGATTACAAGCGTGCGCCACCACACCTGGCTTTCTTTATTTTAAGAGGGTCTCACTAAATTGCGGAGGGCCTCACTAAGTGGCTGAGACTGGGCTCGAACCTGCGATCCTCCTGTGTCAGACTCCCAGGTACTAGGATTGCAAGCGTGCGCTGCTACACCCAGCTCGTATTTAGCTTTTGCAGAACTGAAAGAGCTCTGGAGAGAGAGGCACTAGCTGTTTAGTGAATGGCTAGGCAGTAACACCAGGAGGAAGGCCTAGATATATGATACTAATTTCTTGTGTGATTTCAGAGCTGGAAATAACTTCTGGTGGGTTCCTGTGGTGGGCCCTCTGGTGGGCGCTGTTATCGGAGGCCTCGTCTATGTTCTTCTCATTGAGATCCACCACCCAGACTCTGACCCAGACTTCAAGGCAGAATCGTCCGACGACAAACAAGACAAATTTGAACTAAGTGTTGTGATGTAGGGCGCACTCAGCTCTGGGTTCGTGAATGGCTGGTATTCTCTTTAGAAAAGATGGCATCTGACTGTACTTCTGTAAGACTGGGGTAGAATCTATCCAACTCTGCCAGCCAAGTGGATATCCAGTCGCACAGGCATCTGAGCGAGGTTTGGAAACACTGATCTCTTCTCTGCCAGTCATCCTGCCCCAGAGGGCACTGACTGTCCCCTGAAACAGCCTTCTCACCTGCCCTGCTTATTGCATCCTTGATGGGAATCCTTACTGCTAGGTGGACACTGATAACCTGGAACCTTGTCCATGGACTTCCTTGGACGGTCTCAGCTGCATTGCTTGTATGAGACAGTGTCACACAAAGCCTCATTTGCCAGGCATGGTGGCGCACACCTGCAATCCCAGTACTTGGGAGGCTGAGACAGGAGGATCGCAGGTTCAAGGGCAGCCTCAGCAAGTACTGAGACTCTCATCAACCTAGTGAGACCCTGTTTCAAAATAAAAATTAAAAAATAGGGCTGGAGATGTAGCTCAGAGATAGAATGCCCCTGGGTTTGATCCCCAGTACCACATACGCACACGCAAAAAAAAAAAAGCGCCTCATCTTCACTATCGATAAATATTACATTCTGTGCGTTAACCAAAACCTAACCTAAAGACAAAACAGTAGTTTAGGTTAACATCCATAAACCACAGCGCTAAAGGGTTACTCTCTGGTTATGTTGTGCTACTGTCTTTGCATAAATACTCAGATTTCCAAACCTGAGAGTGTAGAAAGCCATAGAATGCAGTAGCCGAAAGCACAGGAGAAGTACGGTGTGGCATTCAGAAACCTCAGGAGACAAGATAAATTTGGGAAACCAAATGGAATTTTTTAATGGAAACCATTAATCAGAGTAATCTCTTGCTCTTCTCCATTTTAGAGAGCACCAATTAATTTCCTGGTCTTTAGTATATAATAACTTAAAATACAATTGCAACCTCAGTCATGAAAAATACAGCACTCTGTCTTCTTAGTTCAAATGTGTTTTCCTATTTGCCCACTTGAGGACAGACAGTTGACAAGTTAAGTCAGTGGCTGCACTCATCCACTATTTTACATAAAATAGAATAATGTTATTTTTTTATTAGGAACGAAGCCAAAACTGGAAGTCCATGGACCTGGTCTGGCACACTGATCCAGGTGGGAAATCCCTCACTGGGCTTTAAAATTTGCAAAATACACATCCTATAATGCTATTTGAAGTAAATACCACAATGCCTGTGTTTCAGATAAAGAAACAAAAGCTCAGAGAAGTTAAATGAGTTGCCTGGGATTTTGTGGAAATCCTAGACATTGTCTAATGTATCCCTCCATCTTTCATGAGATCAAT
Organism: Muscardinus avellanarius; assembly: GCF_963383645.1. Lineage (NCBI taxonomy): Eukaryota > Metazoa > Chordata > Mammalia > Rodentia > Gliridae > Muscardinus > Muscardinus avellanarius. The sequence continues at coordinate 123,812,982 of NC_137788.1, forward strand.
AACTAGTTGAGAATCCGTGCCAACCCTTCCTGGCTGGCCAGAAGTGGGAATGACAGCTTCCAGGACATATTGCCCTCATGGACGTAATGTTCCTGAGTCTTAGGGTAGAAGATCTTGAGTCCCACTCTGACTGGTTTTATTCCCACTGCCACTGAAGCACAAATGAAGGAAGGAGGTGCCAGTGTGACCATGGCTCGCACCTGCCGGGAAACAGGACCAGAGTTTCCCTTCGGGAACCACCTTGGTCTTACTAGTTCCTGTTCTTCCATCCCTGCTAACCCCACACAATACATGCAGTTTCCTTTTCCTCAGACTCCTCCCTGTGAAGTCCTCTAACCGACCGTGACTTTAACTAGAGAGATTCAGCCCCCAGGAGAATTTTTCTCCTTCAAGGGGTGCACTTTCAGTCATCCATGGGAAACCAGCATCCTCAGAGGCATCCAGCTTCCCAGCTGCTTTAGGATGCTAACAGGACACCGAAAAGGAGACGGGAAATGTGTCTGGCAGTCTATGTTCTATGACTTATGGACATGGGCAATGTTTTCTTGTTCTGAAGCTACCTGGACATTCCATATTTAAAATAAAATTATTGGGTCACTGTTGGGTTTTAGTGTTTTTTGTTTTTGTTTCTGCAGTACTGAGGATGGAACCCAGGGGCATTGTACCTCCAAGCTACACCCCCAGCCCTAATTTTTTACTCTTTATTTTGAAACAGGGTCTCATTGAGTTGCAAAGGGCCTCACTAAGTAGTAGCTGAGGCTAGCCGCGAACCACGATCCTCCTGTCTCAGCCTCCCAAATGCTGGGATTACAAGTGTGTGCCACCACTCCCGGTTTGTTTTTTTAGTGTTTTTTTTTTTTTCACTTTTTAAGGGTTTGTATAAGCTGCTAAATATGCTAAGTTCAGACATCTGTCCTGTCTATGAATCCAATATTGGGGAAGATTTTTAGAAAACATAAATGGTCCTTTAAAAATAGCTCAAGAAAGCTTGCCTGCAGCAAGGGTTGGCCCCATAAGTCACATGGGTCTAAGGTTTCATAAAGGACCGTGTCCAGTGATGGCCAAGTAAATCCAGGTAGCATTCTCAGAGTCCCAGGATCCCTGTGGATTAAAACAGGGGCTTTCAACAGGGGACAGTTTCCTCAAGGATATTTGCCAGTGTCTGGAGGTATTTATGGCTGCCATACTGGGGGCGAGGAGTGCTAATACATGTAGTAGCTGGAGACCAGGGACCTGCCCAACGTCCCACAGTGTGAGGACACGCCTCACAGCAACAAAGAATGGTTTGGCCTGAAAATACCACTTGTGGTGAGAATGAGAGAGCCTGGGTATGGGCAGGAGAAAGAAGACATTGGAACCCCAGGCCCGGAACCCAGTTCTGCCAGGAGAGAAAAGCCAAGCAGACAGGAAGGGAGTCTCGGGACGTTTATCATTCTTAGAGCAAGAGGCAACCTCTCGGATGTGCTTTGGGTTGTTGTGCAGCATGTGGTCCACCCAGGTGCTCAGAAAATAGACTGAGGCCTCGCCACCAAGGTTACCAAGAGGAGACGCGCTACACTGAAAGTCTACCCGGCGGGGATTGTCTTAAGTTTCCTTCCTCCAGGCTCTCACACTCGAATCCTCTCCCCACCAGTTTATAGGTGCACTTGCCTTATCGTTTCTGTTTTGCTTTTGCCAAGAAACTGTTTATGAGGTTGAACTGTCTATATCAGAAGTCAATCAAATAGAACCAGCAAACCTTTTTCTTTTCTTCTTGATACTGAAAACTGAACCCAGAGGCCTTCTCCCTCCAAGTTACACCCCAGCCCTTTTTATTTTTATTTTGAAATAGTCTCAAGAATCTCACTACTCACTAAGGCTGTCTTTGAACCTGCAATTCTCCTGTCTCTGCGTCCCAACCAAGTACTGGGATTACAGGCATTCCCAGCTCAAACTATCTTCCTTCCTTCCTTTTCTTTCTTTCTTTCTCTTTCTTTCTTTCTTTCTTTCTTTCTTTCTTTCTTTCTTTCTTTCTTTCTTTCTTTCTTTCATACTGGGGATGGAACCCAGGGGCATTCTACCTCCAAGCTCTATCCCCAGCCCTATTTTTTTTTTATTATTATTCTTTGTTTTGAAACAGGGTATCACTGAGTTGCAAAGTCCCTCACTAAGTAGCTGAGGCTGGCTTCAAACCTGCACAGTCCTCCTGTCTCAGCCTCCCAAATGCTGGGATTACAAGTGTGTGCCACCATGGCTCCTCAAACTATATTTTAATAGCTTCTTTAGGAGTTAGAACTGTAACACTCCCTTGTCCACTAAAAAAAAAAAAATCATTGGAGCATTTGCTTTAATGTCAGAAAATAGAATTTCTCTACAATTTCCCAATCAGCTGAGATCTCAGAGCATGCCTCCGGATATAGAACCTTTTCTAACCAAAACACCAGAGTAAATATTCAGTCATTGGACAGGATAAATGGAATTTAAAATATATTTTAAAATCTAGTACTTGCGCCGGGTGTGGTGGTGCACGCTTGTAATCCCAGCATTCGGATGGCTGAGACCGTAGGATCGTGGTTCACGGACAGCCTCAGCTACTTAGTGAGGCTCTCTGCAACTCAGTGAGACCTGGTTTCAAAATAAAGAATAAAAAATAGGGCAGAGGGTGTAGCTTAGAGGTCGAATGCCCCTGGGTTCCATCCCCAGACCCGCAATAAATAAATAAATAAATAATAAATAAATAATAAAATCCAGTACTTGAGATTTAAATCGTGATTGCTTTTAAATTCTTTTAATTTTGTGTGTGCATAGTTATGGAGATTGAACCCAGGGGCATTCTATCTCTGAGCTACACCTCCAGTCCCATTTTTTTCTTCTTTATTTTGAAACAGGGTCTCACTAAGTTGCAAAGGGCCTCACTAAGTAGCTGAGTCTGGCTGTGAACTGCGATCTTCCTGACTCAGCCTCCCAAGTACTGTGATTACAAGCGTGCACCACCACACTGGTCTATGCTTTTATATATTCTCTCTCTATCTCTTTTTTTGGTGGTACTGGAAGCCCTTCTACCTCCGGGCTACACCCCCAGACATTATATATATATTTAATTTGGAAACAGGGTCTCTTAAGCCAGCAAGGCTGGCTTCGAACCTGCACGATCCTCCTGTCTCCGCCTCCCAAGCGCAGGGATTACAAGCGTGCGCCACCACGCCCGGCCCTGCTTTTATATTCTTTACACACACACACACACACACACACACACACACACACACACGCACACACACACGCACACACACGCACACACACACACACTAATTTTAAGTTATGTCAAGGTTAAAAATATGGGGAAAGATTTACAACGTCTAGTTATAGAGAATGGTCTATAAGTTTTACTTAGCCACAGAATCATAAATCTTGCGTGGTACCCACAAATGGACTGGAGCTGCTTGGGGGCAGGAGACCAGGAGATTCACCCTGCTCCGGAGATCATCGTACATACCTCCCAGTGCGGCCCCTGAGGCCTCTGAAGAGACTCTGCGCCTGCCTTGGTGTTGGGGAGGAGTCTCCGGAGCACAAGGTCGCAGAAGTGCTCTGACTTTTCTGGCTTGGTCTCTCCGGCTCGCCCTTTCATGGTCTTCTGGGCCTCGGCCACACAGCCTCTGTCCTGATCCTAGAGCCAGCCAAGCAAGGCCCTCCCGGCCACAGGGCCTTCACGGCTGATATTTCTATTGCTTGAAATGTTCTACTTCGGCCTTTCAGGTCTCTGTTCACTGTATTGTCAGGCCTCTCTGACCAGCCCACTATGGTTCTTTACCACTAATCATGCTGCCCAAAACACACAGGTTTGCCGTGTTGGACTTTGTTTTCTTCCCCTGGACTAGAAAGCCCACGATGGTAAGAACGTCCTGTCTTCTGTTCATGTTGGCAGCCTAGCCTTGGCCAATGGAAGCTGCTCACTAAATGTTGAGTGGATGAATGGAATATACAGCCACGCTCTCTGGGCTCAGTCCAGCTCCTCTCTCACTAGGACAAAGGGCAAGCTTCTGCCTCAGTTTACTCATGCAGTAAGTGGGGTAAGCGCATTAGGATGGTCAGTGTGGCGCTCCCAGGACCGCGCTAGTCGCCCGTATATTGATAAACAGGAGCTGCTGCTGCGGTGGTTGTCATGACGGCTGCCGTCCTGATAACACAAGGTTGGAGAACTCAGGCCTTTCCCGGATTCCCTTAATTTAATCACCTGCAGGTGCATGTATCTTAGGAATGATCATTGAAGTTATCTACAGATTCAGTTTTGTTTTTTTCATTTTTAACAGACGTCAGTAAATAGGGTTACCTTAAATTCTACTTTTATTATGAAAGACTTTTTTTTTTTTTAGTGGTACTGAGGGTGGAACCCAGAGGCTTTCTACCTCTGGGAATGTAGCTCAGTGGCAGAATACTTGCCTAACACATTCAAGGCCCTGGGTTCAATCTATAGCCCTGCCAAAAATAAAAATAAAAAAATTATGTTAAAGAAAAAAAGCCAGACCCAAAATATTTTTAACACATTTATATAAAATAGTCAAATTTATAAAGACACAAAGTAAGTAAGTGGTTGCCAACTACTAGAGAAGGAGAGGATACATATAAGAATCCTTCTTGGATAATGAAAATATTTTGGAATTAGGTAAAGTATATTATGAATGTACTAAATGCTGCTGAATTGGCTGAAATGTACACTTTAAAAGGCTAAACTGGTAAATTTTATGTCATCTGAATGTTACCTCAATTTAAAAAAAAACTAATAGAACATAAAGGAGAAATACATAAAGGAGAACATAAAGGAAACTTTTTTTTTTTTTTTTTTGGTGGTACTAGGGGTGGAACCCAGAGGCTTTCTACCTCTGGGCTATACTCCCAGACCTATTTTATATTTTATTTGGAAACAGGGTCTCACTAAGTTGCTGAGAGCCTCACTAAGTAGCTGAGGCTGGCTGTGAACCTGTGTGATCCTCCTGTCTCAGCCTCCCAAGCGCGGGGATTACAAGCGTGCACCACCATGCCCGGCTTTGAAAGACTTTTAAAACATTCAATGGTAAGAAAATAATATCCCCCCCACATCTAGCTTCCAGGGTTACTTCATAAATTCCCTCTCTGCTTGTCATTATTCCCTATGGAATTTTTTTTTAGCAAATCCCAAATATGACATTTTATCCACGATTCTCTTTAAAAACATAACTGCAATGCCATTATCACACATAAACTTAATTGCCAGTAATTTATTTATTTATTTCTCTTTCTTCTTTCTTTTTTTCTTTTGTACTGGGTATTAAACCCAGGGGAATTCTATTGCTTTTTTTTTTTTTTTTTTTTGGTACTGGGGATGGAACCCAGGGGCATTCTACCTCCGAGCTACACTCCCAGCCCTATTTTTTTATTCTTTATTTTGAAACAGGGTCTCACTGTGTTGCAGAGGGCCTCACTAATGTAGCTGAGGCTATCCTTAATCCGCAATCCTCCTGTCTCAGCCTCCCAAATGCTGGGATTATAAGCGTGTGCTACCATGCCCAGCTTCAGTGATTTCTTTCTTTCTTCTTTTTTTCTCTTTCTTTCTTTCTTTCTTTCTTTCTTCCTTTCTTTTCTTTTCTTTTTTTTTTTTGTGGTACTAGGGTTGGAACCCAGAGACTCTTCTAACTCTGGGCTATACTCTCAGATCTATTTTATACTTTATTTGGAAACAGGGTCTCACTAAGTTTCTGAGAGCCTCACTCTCAGCAACTTAGTGAACCTGTGCGATCCTCATGTCTCAGCCTCCCAAGTGCTGGCATTACAAGCGTGCGCCACCATGCCCAGCTTCCAGTAATTTCTTTTCTTTTTTTTTTTTTTTGTGGGTCTGGGAATGGAACCCAGGGGCATTTGACCTCCGAGCTATACCTCCTGCCCTATTTTTATTCTTTATTTTGAAACAGGGTTTCACTAAGTTACGGAAGGCCTCACTAAATAGCTGAGGCTGTCCACGAACTGCGATCCTCCAGTCTCAGCCTCCCGAATGCTGCGATTACAAATGTGCGCCACCACGCCCGGCTCCAGGTATTTCTTAATGCCATCAAATATCTGATCATTGGGTACATTTCCAGGGAGATTGCCTTTTTTTCATTGTGGCAAAATATGCACAATGTAAAATTCACCATTATAACCCTTTTAAATGCATCATTTGGTGGCATCTAAAATTTATGTGGATTTATAATTTTGTTCAACCATTACCATTATTTATTAACAGAACTGTTTTTGGCGCATTGTAATCGGGCATCTTGATGAAGTTCGGGTGACGGAGGCACACGTGCACACAGCACTCGCTGACCACACCCAGGTCCACTCCGCTCCCTGTCCCTCCCCACCTTCCTGTGCTCACACAGTGATGGGCTTTGCTAAGTCTGAGTATGAACATCCTGCCCGCTGAGAAGCATCCTCCTCAGGTCTCCCTCCCCTCCCATGTCCCTCACTGCAGGGGGGTTTCTCCCACCTTGGGGAGACTGCCTCTTACCTCCAGCGCCTGAGAAAGGGGATTCTGTGAAGCTCAAAAACAAGTGATTAGCTGTCTAATGGTTCAGAGGAGAGGCAGCATTTTGCAGAAATACTTTACCTCAATTTTGTACCTTCATTTTGTCATCTTTTGTAGGACTTTTTGTCAATTATTTTCATTATTTACCCAGAAAGGACAATACATTTGTCTACCATTACAAAAAGTAATCATCTTCCGGGAGAGAAAGTATGTTTAAACAAGGAA